>NC_090764.1:63326145-63341145 GCF_036898095.1 Palaemon carinicauda | reverse complement strand
TGATAATTATGCAAACTACCTTAGAAGGGTAAACTCGGTCGCGCTCGACCCCGACGCGTCACAGAAATCGGGGAAGGAGTACAGCTACAGCAATGCACATCTGGACACTACTAGAGCGTGTAGGGGAGACACCTCCTGCAGGTCGATCACCCACAAATTCAGTCACGGGGGTGAGTCACGGGGGTGAGTCACGTGGGAAAAACCTGTTTTTTTTTTACGCTCGGGGTCGCGAACGACCCACCGTACCTATCCAGGGTTAAGTAGCTTCCTAGGGTATACTTGACTACAGTAATATTCCCAGAGAATTTAACTTGAGGTCTCCAGAATTCTGACTCCTGGCGCGAATATCCTTAAAGTTTCCTTTTAGGATATCGCATAATATCAGGGGACGTATTCTTGACATGCCACATAGCAATCTGCACCCCGCATAGCGTTTACGCTTTGAAGGAGAAAAGTGGCAAAATAAAAGAGGAGCCGTTATAAAGTTCCCTTCCTCCATTACTGTTTGAGTACACAGATGGCGCCATAATTGCCGCCATCTTTATTCCTTTTTCTGTAGCGGTCTCGCTCGGTGGTTTTTCCAGTGCTCTCTCATAATTTGGATTTATTATACAATCTCCAGTCTCTTCTGCCTCTGGAAAATTGAGTATTTGGTTCTTATGCTGTATAAATTTATCTCTGGCCGTAAAGTAAAAAATTGAATCGAATTAAACTAATTTTTTGGCAGAGCAATTGCCTAGACCGGAGGCGTTTTTGGCGCTGTCGTTCGTAACGCATGAGTTATTTAGCTAGCCAGAATGACTTTCCCGGTATAATAGCTTAAATAGATATAATTAGCTATTTAGTCTTCATTACTAGGAATTAATTATATTATGCCGGTTTTATTCACATTAGTTTCAGCGAATTAGGTAGCCGATCTTGTTTACGCTAGGCTTCCTAGCTTAGGCGTTATAGTTTACTCTCTTGCATGATATAGGAAGTGTTCCTGGTGCTATTAATTTTGAATGAAGATAATAGGCATTTTATACATGTAAGATATATGGATTCCATGTAAAATATCCTCTTCTAAGATAGTATACGAGAGAGCTTTGATGAGTTAGGTAGTCGATCTCACTGTCGCTAGGCTAGTAGCCTAGGGACTTTAGTATACTGTACTTTTTCAATATTAAACTTAGCCGGTGATCATATAAGCTGTCAGCTCTGCTGCCCGACAGAAAAACCTAAGGACAAAATACGCCAGCGATCACTATACAGGTAGGGGTGTACATCAACAGCGCCATCTGTCGAGCAGGTACTCAAGTACTCCATGTAAACACAGAACCAATTTTCTCTCTGTCGTGCCACCGGCAAGACCTACTAAATACGCTGTTGCTTACTGGATTGATTTTCACAGATTTTGGTGAAGTACTCATTTCTAGTTATTAGCTTTCGCTTTGCAGAGGTTATCTTCAATACTTCCTTGCATTCTTTGATTGAATTTTGGATTATTTGTTGACGACTTGGATAGATTTTGAATTCCCCTTTGACTAATTCAAGATGGCTGACCCTTCTCAAGTCCCTAAATACAGAAAGTGTAGTGCTAGGGACTGCTCAAGGCGTCTTCTGAAGGCCTCTATCGATCCTCACACCATTTGTTCCAATTGTTGGGGTAATTCCTGTCAATTGGAAGATCGATGTGAGGAATGCGTTGGGCTTTCGGAATTCGATTTTCTCGAATTCCTGAAATATTCACGTAGGCTAGAGAGAGATAGAGTCAGGAGAAGTTCATCTCGCTCCGTTGATTTTTCCTCTCCCCATGCCCCACAACCTATTCCTTCCCCAGTAGTGGTTGCTCCTGATCCGCCTTCTAGCACTCAACAACCTTCGATGGCGGATATGATGCGTGCCATCCAGGCTCTGGGTGAGAGAGTCGAATCATTGGCGAGTGACCGTAATCAACTCATGGCAGACGTCAAGGAGTTAAAGGGTAAGAGTGCAGTGGGTAGTTACAAAGTGAGTGGAAGTGTTGTGGAAAGTGTTAGTGTTGCGCTTGAGGGTGCGTCTGTTCGTGCCTGTCGTCCTCCCAGTCCGGGACCTCTTGCAAGCTCCCAAGCCCAGGGGAGAAGCAATGTCGTACGACCAAAGGGTTCGACAGGCTTTAATCAGCGGACAGACGTTCCCTCCGTGGTTTCGGACGTATCTTACCAAGATCGCCCCACCCACAAGAAGACGAGAGAGCCCATTTATTCCTCGTCTGCGGAAGATGTTTCTCGGAAGAAACTATGGACCAAGGTCTCACGACCTCTCAAACGCAAGGTCCCTTCCGCGCAAGTCCAACGGCCCAGTTGTAGCCACTGGGTCAGTTCGGACTCGCTGCAGTCTTACGATGACTGCACACCTCCTAAGAGAGGCAAAGCGGTACCGCAACAGGCAGTAACACCGTCTGTTGCCGCACCTGCTACTTTAGACCCTAAGTGGGCTTTGCTGCAGACCATGCAGACACAGTTGTCATCTTTAATGCAGGACTTTCGTGCGGAGAAGGTTGACGCTGCACCCGTTAGCCTACAACCAACCACGGTTGTGCGTCCTGTTGACGCTGAGGCTACCTTCTCCCGCACTCCAGCTGTGAGAGTCCCGCCACCCATGCGCACTGTACCCTGCCAGCCGCATGTTGACGTTCGCCGACGCACGGAACCCTCCGTTGACGTCCGCGAGTTACAACAACAACAACCTAAGTTGTTTTGTTTTGACGCGGTGCGTCAACCTCCGCAACCCACTGTGGTTACCCTTACTCGCCCACAGCAGACTAGACAGTCGGGAGTAGACGCTTTGCGCCCCCGCGCAGCTATGGTTGTTGCCAGCTCACAGACTGACCAACAGTTCCATGACGTTGCGTCCAGTGCAGTCACGTATGCACCCGTGCTGCCGGACTCAGCTGACCAGCCAATGCCTACTCCTTTGCCGCTTCCTCCTCAGCATTCAGACGATGGACTCTCTGATGATGACGACGCTGCACACCTTGACGACCCGCACACAGACATCGACGAACCCAAGACCTCGCCTCCCTCCTTAGACTTTAGGAAAGTACTTGCACTGTTCAAGGATATGTATCCCGATCAGTTTGTTTCTGCGGCCCCACGCTCACCTCCATCTGAGTTCGCTTTAGGCACGCAGTCATCCGCGCCTGCCTTTACGAAGCTCGTCCTCGCCCGCTCGTCCAAGAGAGCTTTAAGGGTGTTGGGAGATTGGATGCAGTCCAAAAAGCACCTGGGGAAGACAGCTTTTTTGTTTCCCCCTGCGAAACTCGCTTCCAGATCGAGCGTCTGGTATGCCACGGGAGAAGTTCTCGGCTTGGGAGTTCCTGCCTCTGCCCAGGGCGACTTCTCAAGTCTAGTAGACTCTCCCCGCAGGCTGGCCATGAGACGCTCCAAGTTTTGTTGGACTCCTTCAGATTTAGATCATCTGATAAAAGGAGTGTTCAGAGCGTTCGAAGTTTTTAACTTTTTGGATTGGTGTTTGGGAGCGTTGAGCAGGAAGACCTCCCCTTCTGACAAGGAAACTTCCATGCTCATTATGTCCTGCATGGACAAGGCCATACGGGACGGTTCCAGTGAGCTTGCGGCTTCGTTCGTTTCCGGGGTCCTCAAGAAACGAGAAAACCTTTGCTCCTTCTTGTCAGCTGGAGTAACTCAATGTCAGAGGTCGGAGCTTATGTTTGCTCCTCTCTCGAAGTGCCTTTTCCCAGAGGAGTTGATCAAGGAGATTGCTGCCTCCTTGATTCAAAAAGACACGCATGACCTAGTTGCGTCATCTGCACGCAAAGCCACCCCTTTGCCTTCCGTGTCTAGACCCAGGATGGATACTCCAGCGTCAAGATTCATTCCGCCCTTTCGTGGCAGAGCCTCCAGCAGAGGAGGTGCTCGTGCCGAAGGGATACGTGGGAGCAAGAAGAAAGGTACCAAGTCCTTTAGAGGCAGAGTCTGACTGCCACCTTCTTCAGACAGCAGTGGGAGCCAGACTCAAGAACTACTGGCAGTCCTTGGAGAACAGGGGCGCAGATGCACAATCTGTGAAGTTGCTCAGAGAAGGGTACAAGATCCCATTCTTGCGCAAGCCCCCTCTAGCAACGACTCCCATCGACCTCTCTCCCAGGTACAGAGAGGAGGACAAGAGACTAGCTTTGAAGCAAGAGGTGTCTCTCTTACTAGAAAAGGGAGCGGTAGTCAAAGTCCGGGACCATCAATCCCCGGGCTTCTACAACCGTCTCTTCTTAGTAGTAAAGAAGACAGGAGGGTGGAGACCGGTGCTAGACGTCAGTGCTCTGAATGTCTTTGTCACCAAGCAGACGTTCGCCATGGAGACGACAAAGTCTGTTCTAGCAGCGGTCAGAAAGGAAGACTGGATGGTCTGTTTAGACCTCAAGGACGCTTACTTTCACGTCCCCATCCCCCCAGATTCCCAACCTTTTCTAAGGTTTGTTTACGGGAATGTTGTCTACCAATTTCAAGCCCTGTGCTTTGGCCTAAGCACGGCGCCTCTTGTCTTTACGAAACTGATGAGGAATATTGCCAAATTCCTGCATTTAGCAGACATCAGAGCCTCCCTCTACTTGGACGACTGGCTTTTAAGAGCTGCGTCCAGTCGTCGCTGTCTGGAGAATCTAAAGTGGACTCTAGATCTGACCAAGGAATTGGGTCTCCTGGTCAATATGGAAAAGTCCCAACTGGTCCCATCCCAAACTATAGTGTACCTAGGGATGGAGATTCATAGTCAAGCTTTTCGGGCTTTTCCGTCGGCCCCCAGAATAAGTCAAGCCCAAGGATGCATCCAGAACATGCTAATGAAGGACCGATGTTCAGTCAGACAGTGGATGAGTCTGATAGGGACGCTTTCATCACTGGACCAGTTCATTGCGTTAGGGAGACTGCACCTCCATCCCCTTCAATTTCACCTGGCTGTTCACTGGAGAAAGGACAAGACGCTAGAAGCGGTCTCGATCCCTATTTCCGAGAAGATGAAGTCATCACTGACCTGGTGGAAGCACATCAACCTCAGAGAGGGTCTAGCCCTGACTGTTCAGACCCCCAACCACGTTCTCTTCTCGGACGTATCGGATACGGGCTGGGGTGCGACATTAGACGGTCGGGAATGCTCGGGCACCTGGAACTCGGAGCAAAGAGCGTTACATATCAACTGCAAGGAGCTACTGGCAGTTCATCTGGCCTTGAAAAGCTTCAAGTCCCTCCTTCTAGGCAAGGTGGTGGAGGTGAACTCCGACAACATCACGGCCTTGGCGTACATCTCCAAGCAAGGAGGGACCCATTCTATGAAGTTGTACGAGATCGCAAGGGACCTCCTCACCTGGTCAAGAGATCTAAACCTGTCTCTAGTAACGAGGTTCATTCAAGGCAACATGAATGTCATGGCGGACCGCCTCAGTCGGAAGGGTCAAATCATCCCAACAGAATGGACCCTTCACAAGAATGTATGCAAGAGACTTTGGGCCACATGGGGCCAACCTACCATAGATCTCTTTGCAACCTCAATGACCAAGAGGCTCCCAAATTATTGCTCACCGATCCCGGACCCAGCAGCAGTTCATATAGATGCCTTTCTACTGGATTGGTCCCATCTAGACCTTTATGCATTCCCCCCGTTCAAGATTGTCAACAAGGTACTGCAGAAGTTCGCCTCTCACGAAGGGACAAGGTTGACGTTGGTTGCTCCCCTCTGGCCCGCGAGAGAATGGTTCACCGAGGTACTGCAATGGCTGGTGGACGTTCCCAGAACTCTTCCGCTAAGAGTGGACCTTCTACGTCAGCCACACGTAAAGAAGGTACACCCAAGCCTCCACGCTCTTCGTCTGACTGCCTTCAGACTATCGAAAGACTCTCGAGAGCTAGAGGCTTTTCGAAGGAGGCAGCCAGGGCGATTGCTAGAGCAAGGAGGACATCCACTCTTAGAGTCTACCAGTCGAAGTGGGAAGTCTTCCGAAGCTGGTGCAAGTCGGTATCAGTATCCTCAACCAGTACCTCTGTAACTCAAATAGCTGACTTCCTTTTATACCTGAGGAAGGAAAGATCTCTTTCAGCTCCCACGATCAAGGGTTACAGAAGCATGTTGGCAGCAGTCTTCCGTCACAGAGGCTTAGATCTTTCCAACAACAAAGATCTACAGGACCTCCTTAAGTCTTTTGAGACCTCGAAGGAGCGTCGTTTGGCCGCACCAGGTTGGAATTTAGACGTGGTACTAAGATTCCTTATGTCAGAAAGGTTCGAACCACTACAATCAGCCTCCTTTAAAGATCTCACTTTAAAGACTCTTTTCCTCGTCTGCTTAGCTACAGCTAAAAGAGTCAGTGAGATACACGCCTTCAGCAGGAACATCGGATTTTCATCTGAAACGGCTACATGTTCTTTGCAGCTTGGTTTTCTAGCCAAAAATGAACTACCTTCTCGTCCTTGGCCGAAATCGTTCGATATTCCAAGCCTTTCTAACTTGGTTGGAAATGAACTAGAAAGAGTTTTGTGCCCTGTTAGAGCTCTTAAGTTCTATTTAAAACGAACTAAACCTTTAAGAGGACAGTCAGAAGCTTTATGGTGTGCTATTAAGAAACCTTCTTTACCTATGTCGAAGAATGCAGTTTCCTATTATATTAGACTGTTGATACGAGAAGCTCATTCCCATCTGAATGAGGAAGACCATGCTTTGCTGAAGGTAAGGACACATGAAGTTAGAGCTGTCGCAACTTCAGTGGCCTTCAAACAAAACAGATCTCTGCAGAGTATAATGGACGCAACCTATTGGAGAAGCAAGTCAGTGTTCGCGTCTTTTTATCTTAAAGATGTCCAGTCTCTTTACGAGAACTGCTACACCCTGGGACCATTCGTAGCAGCGAGTGCAGTAGTGGGTGAGGGCTCAACCACTACATTCCCCTAATTCCATAACCTTTTTTAATCTTTCTCTTGAAATGTTTTTTATTGTTGTTTTTGGGTTGTCCGGAAGGCTAAGAAGCCTTTCGCATCCTGGTTGATTTGGCGGGTGGTCAAATTCTTTTCTTGAGAAGCGCCTAGATTAGAGGTTTTGATGAGGTCCTTTAGTATGGGTTGCAACCCTTGATACTTCAGCTCCTAGGAGTCGCTCAGCATCCTATGAGGATCGCGAGGCTCAGTAAGGAAGACGTACTTGAAAAGGCAGAGTAATTGTTCAAGTCGACTTCCTTACCAGGTACTTATTTATTTTATGTTTGTTATTTTGGATAACTGCTAAAATGAAATACAAAATACTTAGCTCTTAATAATGTAAACATGTAATGCCGGTCTCTACCCACCCCCCTGGGTGTGAATCAGCTTATATGATCACCGGCTAAGGTTAATATTGAAAAATTTTATTTTTATTACTAAAATAAATTTTTGAATATACTTACCCGGTGATCATATATTAAAGGACCCTCCCTTCCTCCCCAATAGAGACCCAGTGGATCGAGGAGAAAATTGGTTCTGTGTTTACATGGAGTACTTGAGTACCTGCTCGACAGATGGCGCTGTTGATGTACACCCCTACCTGTATAGCGATCGCCGGCGTATTTTGTCCTTAGGTTTTTCTGTCGGGCAGCAGAGCTGACAGTTTATATGATCACCGGGTAAGTATATTCAAAAATTTATTTTAGTAATAAAAATAAAATTTTTTTTACTATTTTTTTCTGCTAATTTGTAGGTACATTACATTGCTCTAACAATGTAGAAAGATTAAATTTTACTCATTACTTTTAAGTGGCATTGATAATATTGTCTTAATAATGCAAGTTTTTTTTAAATGTGTTATCTAATGTCCTTAAACGTTGGCCAATCTTTCTCATGTTTCTCTATTGCTTGATGATGTATTTTATCAAAGCTTATCAGTGTCCAGCTATCAGCAGCCCAAGGTGACTTATCTATTTCTGTTCTTTATGAACTGTTGACATATTCATCAGTTCTTTTCTTGGTTTGCTTCAAGATGTAAGCTTCTTTTAATATGTTTTGGAGACGTTTTGTTTGAAGACCATTTACTGAATTCTGTATACTATACAGTACAGTTAGCTTCATGTTTACCAGATTCATTTGAAGGTATAGTAGGAGTAAAATTTTTTTGCCATACAAGTGGAGCCTCTGAGTGCTTTTGGCTTCAGTTACTTTTCAAGTATAGAATTTATTCAAATATATTATTCTCATTTATTAACCCTTTTACCCCCAAAGGACGTACTGGTACGTTTCACAAAAGCCATCCCTTTACCCCCATGGACGTACTGGTACGTCCTTGCAAAAAAATGCTATAAAATTTTTTTTTTCATATTTTTGATAATTTTTTCAAAAAATTCAGGCATTTTCCAAGAGAATGAGACCAATCTGACTCTCTATGACAAAAATTAAGGCTGTTAGAGCAATTTAAAGAAAATATACTTCAAAATGTGCTGGGAAAAAAATAACCCCTTGGGTGTTAAGGGTCGGAAATTTCCAAATAGCCTGGGGGTTAAAGGGTTAATAGCTGAAGAAGAAGGTTTATGGGGATGGGATAGGATAAAATGAGTTTGAGTAACATATATTTGACTCTAGAAATGGGTAACTGATTGGTAACTTTTTTCCTTGTTCAGGGCTAGTGCTTTCTTTTAATAAATTATAACTAAAGCCTTGTTTTATAAAAGGAAATTCTGTTAGAGAGTTGCAGAAGATAGTAAATTTTGATTTTGGATTCTCACAAGACATGGCTCATAAACTTCTCATTGAATAGCGTAGTAAAGTGGTAACAGAGATGACCAGTAATCCTTGAGTCCTTACCACAATCGAGGCTTGAAAATAACTGTACCCCTACTTTTGTTTTTACCTGTACACTTTCAAGTGCATATCATCAGTATGTATGTATGTATGTATGTATTATTATTATTATTATTATTATTATTATTATTATTATTATTATTATTATTATTATTATTATTATTAGATAAGCTAAGGTCAGATAAAAAAAAGCTGATTACTGACGTTGAAACAGAAAGACAAGACAAGAATGAAGAAAAAACAATCTGTATTCTACACATATTTGCAATCATATGACGTCAGGCTGGTTAATATTAACCACAGGGGAACCAAACAACAAAAGCCAAAACATTGTTAATTTATTAAAAGCATTATTAAGATCATCGTAATGTTTGCCTTGTGGAATAGTTTTGCAATTGTCCATTGCAAAATATTCCTGGTATCATCTTGTATGAGAAGTTTAGGAAAGTATTGCCGTAGTTATTGAAGTACCATTCCTTATGGTGTCCTTAAATTCTTTACTGTACATTAATTCAGTAACCCTTACCCGAGATTCATATACAGTACTGTATGTAATACAGTACCTTTGGAGTGAAACCTTCATAGCAAGGAAACTAGAAAACAATATTTCTACCCTTGATATATAATATCTAGTTTGTGCAAAAGTATATTATGGATACTACCAGTGGTTCTAGTCATTTCCACTGCTCTAATCTTTGGTGCTTATTGCTTTATTCATTGTTCATATATAGTTCATTAATTACTGCTCAGTTTCCATTCAGCACTTTGCTGCTGTCCCTGTCAGAGCCCTTGGACTTTTAACATTCTGCTTTTCCAGTTAGGGTTGTGGCTTGGCTAGTAATAATAATATTTGGATCTATCTGACGTCATCTTTGGTTTTTATGGTTTCATATGTTTCTTTTAGTTAAGAATTATCCTTAGTATACAGTATCTCAAGTGCATACAGTATTTGATTAAGATGCCGAATTAAGACACGTTTGTCTTCAAATTTCAATCAGCGTACCTTATCCCTGCATGACTAATTTACAGTGCCTCTTTGATCCTAAGGCGTGCAAGGCCATCTTCCTCTGTCTTTAGTTCTACAGAGTATCAGCATCCTTTATGTCAAATGTCTTATTCCTTTTCTTGAGAAAGTGAGAAATTGTTTTCTTGGCAATGATATGGATATTGACCCTGTCCTATTCTCTAGGTTTTAATGTTTAGATAACAGACAGCTACCTCCCAACCCAGCCTCTGGTGATCCTACTGTTTCCAATCCCCCCCCCCCCTTTTTTTTTTTTTTTTTTTTTTTTTTGGTACAAGCCCATTATTTTACAATGCCTTAATCCTGCGGTCAGTAAGTGACTTTATTATTATTAGCCACCCGTTGAGATACTACCGCTAGAATGTTATTGGGTCGTTTGACTGGCCAGATAGTACTACATGGGATCTCTCTCTCTCTAGTTATAGCTCGTTTTTTCTTTTACCTACACATACACCAAGTAGTTTGGCCCATTCCTTATACATTCTCCTCTTTCATCATACACCTGAGAACATCAAGATGACTGAAAAATTCTTCACTCATGGGGTTAACTACTGCATTGTAATTGTTCCACTTGGTAAGGGTAGAAGAGTAACTTTAGCTATGGTAAGAAGCTCTTCTAGGAGAAGGACATTCCAAAATCAAACCATTGTTCTCTAGACTAGGTTAGTGCCATAGCCTGTGTACCATGGTCTTCCACTATCTTAGGGTATAGTTCTCTTGCTTTTGGGTACACTTAGGCACACTATTCCATGGATCTTTATTTCCCTTTGCTCACTGGGATATTTTCCCTGTTGGAGTCCTAGGGCTTATGATGCCATAAGTATCTTGCTTTTCCAACTAAGGTTGTAGCTTAGTTAATGATGATAATAATATATACGGGTAGGTTGCATTAAACCTATAAGATTTTAGAATAAGTATGCAAATCCATCAGTTTGCATTTGCTTAGTATTGTCAGCTGCTTACTGCAGGATTATGTCAGATTGTTACAGTCTTGACATTTAGTTTGTGTCCACTTACATGGGATATCAAAAGAAACTTATATGTTAATTCCATTACAATAATTTGCTTCTTGAAGATCTCTCTCAATTTTTGTAGTCTTTTTGTATTCTTTTTTAGCTTGGGTACTTGACTCCAAGTCACTTGATATATACTCCATAATTTCTATTTTGTTGTTGCAGATTAGATTTTATGTAATTTCTCTTCCTCTTGTTTTTTGAAGTTTTTATAGTTTATATTGGAAATATTTATCTTAATGTTACTGTTTTTAAGATATTTTAACTTTCCTTCTTTCCTTTCCTCACTGGGCTATTTTTCCTTTTGGAGCCCCTGGGCTTATAGTATCCTGCTTTTCCAACTAGGTTTGTAGGATAGCAAGTAATAATGATAATAATAATAGTATTTTGGAGGTTATTAGGTTATACCGTTTGTTGACTTGATAAGTATGGAGTCCAAGCTCATCCCTGGTAGCACAACCCACAATGTTATTAACAATGTTCCAGGCAATTTTTACCTCTTTAGTCTTCAGAACTTTTGGTTTGATGGTCACTGTCAATTTGAAAGTTTACAGGGTCCTATGGAATAGAAAAAAGTCTTTTTGCTCAAATAATTATTCAGGCCATTTAGCTGGATTATTTATGAAACGGTGAAAATTCTACTGTCCCCCTTTTTTGTAATTAATGCATACTATATTGCGAATGACTCTACCTGTCACCAGGAGTGCTTTGTATTTGGGATTGGTATTTATTTAGGAAAAAATCTTCATATTAGGTTGATATTAGTCAATATTATTTTTGAAAAAGTATTTTTCGTGGTGAATACTACAGGAAAATTTTAATTGTAATGGCAAACCAGTGGACTCATTTTCATTCCCTTGAAACATTTATTGCAATACAATTTGAATATAATGCTTGTGTTCCTAATGCCAGATTGAATTATGGCCGAGCCCGTTGAGGATGATGTGAGCTTCCTGGGCATTCAAGAGGGAGCGGAATGTATGTCACCCAGACCAGACTGTCAGGTACCGAGCACAGAATATTGTGGAGCCAAACCAGAATATCGTACCTCTGAATATCGAGCAGCTGGAGCACTGCGAGCACCTATTATTTCATCCCCTTCGAGGCAAGAGAGAACAGGCTCAACGGGGTAAGTAAGTTGCAAATGGTAATGGCTTATGTAAAGCATAAGCATGCTCACTTTCATAGAAGTGTTATGTTATTTTTATATATAGATTCAGAATATACCGTAGTCTGAAGATTACTGTCGTATTCGGTTAACAAATTTTGTCTTCATAATCAAGTGTATATAAGAAGCTGTAAGAATTAAAGACAAATATTGAAAGTTAATTGAATTATTGAATATTTTACTATGCAAATACCTTAGAAGGTATGAAAAAAGTATTATGGAGAAAGATATTATTCAATATTGTTGGATTGCTCTTACACTAATAAAAACCTTTGTAAAGGACTTGCGTTTGTGTAGTTAGAAAAAATACAAATTATTGTACTTGAAAGATTGTGATGTTTATTATCTTAAAATCTGTTTATGAAAACAAATTTTGAAGTTGTTCCGTAACCGAAATACAAACCACGCTATTTACATGGGGTATTACTTTCGGCGTAGCTGAAATGACGAGCCATTAGATATTTAACGAGGGTTAACTACCCTCTCGCTAGTTTGCGAGGGGGTAGGGGAGGGGTAGCTAGCTACCCCTCCCCCCTCACACACCGGTGAACTGATTCACTTCACTTTTGGCTCGGGTGATGATCAGACCTGTCTGTCTCACCCTCGCATTTTTGACAGCCTTAATTTGTTTGCTTTTTCTTACAGCTTGTGTGCTTGGAAGTTGGCCTCTCTCCATCATGCGGAAGTGCCCTGGACTTCCCGACCGCCCCTGTGGAACGTTCATGTCGGCGGTCGAGACCGACCCTCACTCCTTTTGTCCATATTGCCGAGGTCAACGGTGTGATAGGGATAAAACTTGTAGTGAGTGCAGGGAGTGGTCTACCTCCCAGTGGGAGAGGTTTTCCCGGCGACGTAAGAAGTAGTCTAAGCGTGACCTTTCTCCTTCAAGGGCTGCCTTGAAGAAGGAAGGTTCCAAAGACTCTTCTTCCATTGCCCGAACCTCCTCCGAAGCTCCCACTCGATCGGTCTCTCTCGACGGGCCGTCGAGTGGTAGCGTAGGCCTTTCTGTTGTTGACCATCCTCCGGGTTCGGGAGAGGGAGTTGCCTCCCATAGCGAGGCAGCTCCTCCTCCTCCACCTCCGGGGGAGGATTTTGATGTTGATGACTCTGTTTCTAACAATGATCTTTTGTAGCTTTGGGCTTCCTTGGGGCTTAAGTGCTCGCCCTCCAGGGAAGCCCTGTTTGACCTGATCCAGTTGGGTGCAGCTGTCAAACAGTCGCCGGTAATAGCAGAGGTTGATCCTCTGTCTATTGTCGACGTTGTTGTGGCAGAGGCTTCCGAAAGGTCGGGCCAAAACCCTGCTGTTGTTGCAGATGTTGCTGAAGGCTCAGTTCCCCCCTCCGAACATCCTTCGAGGGAGGAGTTGGGTCCAACGGTCTCCCCTGCGGGTGAATCTCCCCCTCGGGGGAGTTCACTGACGGAGACTCCTCTTCGGAGGACCGACGATGGTGTTGCTGCCCCTCGAGGTCGTCTTCGCTGTAAGGCTCGCCCTCCACTTCGCCGTAGAAGCCTTCCTTCCCCCTATAAGGGAGTTAGGAGGCGCCTCTTCGGTTCTTCGACTTCGACGTCCCCCGCAGAGGAGCCTCCTCATCGTGAGCAGACCGTTGTAGCCGCATCGCTAGACCTCTCAGCTGATCGTTCACGACCCCCCACGCCTGCCAGACCTGCTAGCCTTCCTTCTCCGTTCGCAGACGCAGATGCGCAGTGGGTGCCTACGCACCCCGTTTTCCAACGGGCTCCGGTCCCTTCGCGGCATAAGGGCTTATCTCCCATTGAGAGTAAGTCCCTTAAGCACCAGGTGTTACCTGCGCGCCCACGTTCTCCTAACGCGCAGTAGTGCGCAAGCGCTCTCCTGCTGTGGACCCTTCGGACTCTACGCGCCAGCGATCTCCTGCAGCCACGTCTTCTCACCGTAGATCTCCTGCCCGCCAGAGCTCGCCTGCGCGCCAGCGCTCACCTACGCGTCAGCGCTCTCCTGCTCGTCAGGGATCTCCTGTGCGCCAGCTCTCTCCTGCTCGCCAACGCACATCTGCGCGCCCTGTTCCTGCCGCACTCCTTGCGCGCCCACGTACTCCTGAGCACCCACGATCGCCTGCTCACCAGTGCACATCTGCGCGTCCTGGTTCTGATGCGCGCCAACGTTCGTCCGCGCGCCCACGATCTCCGGATCTGTGTGCAGGCAAGGAGGCTGTTCCTTTGCCCCCTCGCCGTTGATCTCCTACGCGCCCGCAGACCCCGCCCACGCGCCAGGCTTTGCCTGCGCGCCATCGCGCGCACTCTCCTGTGCGCTCTTCTAGACCTGACCGAGTCTCTGCGCGCCCGCGCACCCACGAGAAGTCTCCGGGCAAGCCCGCGAGCGTTCGCCTTTACGCGCCTCTTCACCTTCTGGTCCTGCGTCCCAGCTGATAGCTCCCGACCACGTCACTATGCGCCAGCGATCTCCAACACGCCAGCGATCTCCCACGCGCCCGCGTGAACCTTCGCCTGCGCGCAAGCGCTCTCCAACGCGCCCGCGCGCCCACACGTCGGATCGCCGAAGGTCTCCTACGCGCCCACGAGCTAACTCGCCTGTGCGCAGTCGATCGCCTTCTCGGCCTACGCGCCATCGCTCACCAACGCGCCATCGTTCCTCTACGCTCCGTCACTCTCCCAGCCGCCAGCGCTCTCCCTTACAACCGCGCCCACGCGCACCTTCACCTATGCGCCCACGCACTCACTCACTTGCGTGCCCACTCGCCCGCGCCCGCATGCGCCCCCTCACCCACGCTCCCACGCGCACCCGCGCTTTCATCTTCGCGCGAACCCGCGATTTTACCATCGCGTGAGCGCCAGCGCGACCCCGACCGCGATTCCCGCCGGGTTTCGCAGCACGGGCAACCTTGTGAGTCCTCTGGAGCGGCGCATACTTCCAGATCATCGTCGCCCACAAGAAGTCTCCAGTGCAAGCCTGCGAGCATTTGCCTCTACGCGCCTCTTCACCTGGTCCTGCGTCCCAGCTGATAGCT
>NC_090764.1:63193413-63315913 GCF_036898095.1 Palaemon carinicauda | reverse complement strand
ATTCAGCCACGTGCTAGGCAAACCATCAAGGCACATTTTCCGACAAATAAAAATCTAAATGAATCATTACTCTGTGATAGTTCCTTAGTACGTAGTAATTTTGAAAGAAATGGGAAAAAACGAAAAAATGGCAATCACAGGAAAATCGAACACATACCTATATATACGCCATATCTGGCTAAAAAAAAAAGATAGACATGGGTAGCCAGATCATCTAGAAACACTTTCCAACACTATAAAAATATAAGTTTTGCGACACTACTTGCCAATTCCTTACGGTAACATGACTAAGCAAAAAAATGCAAAACAAATAAAAAGGGGCACTCGCGGAAAAATGCCCAAAATTCTAATATACGGCATCTCAGATAAAAAAAAAGACATGCACGTGTTAGCCCAACCATCAAGGCACACTTTCTAACACATAAACATGAAAAAAAAATCAATAATATACGGCAATTCCTTACTACGTAGTAAATTTTTACAAATATTGAAAAAAAACAGAAATTGGCAACCGCAGTTAAATACCCAATATACCAATAACTACGTCGTATCTGACAAAAACAAAATCACGCATGGGTAGCCAGATCATCTAGACACACTTTCCAACACTAAAAAAGCAAAAGTTTTACGACACTATTTGGCAATATCTTACGGAAAAATGACTTGGCAAAAAAATGAAAAAAAATGAAAAAGGGGCACTCGCGGTAAAATGCCCGACATTCTAATATACGGCATCTCAGATAAAAAAAAAGACATGCACGTGTTAGCCCAACCATCAAGGCACACTTTCTAACACATAAACATGAAAAAAAAATCAATAATATACGGCAATTCCTTACTACGTAGTAATTTTTACAAATATTGAAAAAAAACAGAAATTGGTAACCGCAGTTAAATACCCAATATACCAATAACTACGTAGTATCTGACAAAAACAAAGTCACGCATGGGTAGCCAGATCATCTAGACACACTTTCCAACACTAAACAAGCAAAAGTTTTACGACACTATTTGGCAATATCTTACGGAAAAATGACTTAGCAAAAAAATGAAAAAAAAATGAAAAAGGGGCACTCGCGGTAAAATGGTCCTCGTGGTGATGAACGACATTTTAACTAAAAAAAAAATCATGCACATGGTAGCCAAACAATCCACCAAGACTTTCCACAACTGATAACCTATACAAGTTGCACCATTCTACGACAATTTCATAATACGTAATAACTTTGATAATTATGCAAACTACCTTAGAAGGGTAAACTCGGTCGCGCTCGACCCCGACGCGTCACAGAAATCGGGGAAGGAGTACAGCTACAGCAATGCACATCTGGACACTACTAGAGCGTGTAGGGGAGACACCTCCTGCAGGTCGATCACCCACAAATTCAGTCACGGGGGTGAGTCACGGGGGTGAGTCACGTGGGAAAAACCTGTTTTTTTTTTACGCTCGGGGTCGCGAACGACCCACCGTACCTATCCAGGGTTAAGTAGCTTCCTAGGGTATACTTGACTACAGTAATATTCCCAGAGAATTTAACTTGAGGTCTCCAGAATTCTGACTCCTGGCGCGAATATCCTTAAAGTTTCCTTTTAGGATATCGCATAATATCAGGGGACGTATTCTTGACATGCCACATAGCAATCTGCACCCCGCATAGCGTTTACGCTTTGAAGGAGAAAAGTGGCAAAATAAAAGAGGAGCCGTTATAAAGTTCCCTTCCTCCATTACTGTTTGAGTACACAGATGGCGCCATAATTGCCGCCATCTTTATTCCTTTTTCTGTAGCGGTCTCGCTCGGTGGTTTTTCCAGTGCTCTCTCATAATTTGGATTTATTATACAATCTCCAGTCTCTTCTGCCTCTGGAAAATTGAGTATTTGGTTCTTATGCTGTATAAATTTATCTCTGGCCGTAAAGTAAAAAATTGAATCGAATTAAACTAATTTTTTGGCAGAGCAATTGCCTAGACCGGAGGCGTTTTTGGCGCTGTCGTTCGTAACGCATGAGTTATTTAGCTAGCCAGAATGACTTTCCCGGTATAATAGCTTAAATAGATATAATTAGCTATTTAGTCTTCATTACTAGGAATTAATTATATTATGCCGGTTTTATTCACATTAGTTTCAGCGAATTAGGTAGCCGATCTTGTTTACGCTAGGCTTCCTAGCTTAGGCGTTATAGTTTACTCTCTTGCATGATATAGGAAGTGTTCCTGGTGCTATTAATTTTGAATGAAGATAATAGGCATTTTATACATGTAAGATATATGGATTCCATGTAAAATATCCTCTTCTAAGATAGTATACGAGAGAGCTTTGATGAGTTAGGTAGTCGATCTCACTGTCGCTAGGCTAGTAGCCTAGGGACTTTAGTATACTGTACTTTTTCAATATTAAACTTAGCCGGTGATCATATAAGCTGTCAGCTCTGCTGCCCGACAGAAAAACCTAAGGACAAAATACGCCAGCGATCACTATACAGGTAGGGGTGTACATCAACAGCGCCATCTGTCGAGCAGGTACTCAAGTACTCCATGTAAACACAGAACCAATTTTCTCTCTGTCGTGCCACCGGCAAGACCTACTAAATACGCTGTTGCTTACTGGATTGATTTTCACAGATTTTGGTGAAGTACTCATTTCTAGTTATTAGCTTTCGCTTTGCAGAGGTTATCTTCAATACTTCCTTGCATTCTTTGATTGAATTTTGGATTATTTGTTGACGACTTGGATAGATTTTGAATTCCCCTTTGACTAATTCAAGATGGCTGACCCTTCTCAAGTCCCTAAATACAGAAAGTGTAGTGCTAGGGACTGCTCAAGGCGTCTTCTGAAGGCCTCTATCGATCCTCACACCATTTGTTCCAATTGTTGGGGTAATTCCTGTCAATTGGAAGATCGATGTGAGGAATGCGTTGGGCTTTCGGAATTCGATTTTCTCGAATTCCTGAAATATTCACGTAGGCTAGAGAGAGATAGAGTCAGGAGAAGTTCATCTCGCTCCGTTGATTTTTCCTCTCCCCATGCCCCACAACCTATTCCTTCCCCAGTAGTGGTTGCTCCTGATCCGCCTTCTAGCACTCAACAACCTTCGATGGCGGATATGATGCGTGCCATCCAGGCTCTGGGTGAGAGAGTCGAATCATTGGCGAGTGACCGTAATCAACTCATGGCAGACGTCAAGGAGTTAAAGGGTAAGAGTGCAGTGGGTAGTTACAAAGTGAGTGGAAGTGTTGTGGAAAGTGTTAGTGTTGCGCTTGAGGGTGCGTCTGTTCGTGCCTGTCGTCCTCCCAGTCCGGGACCTCTTGCAAGCTCCCAAGCCCAGGGGAGAAGCAATGTCGTACGACCAAAGGGTTCGACAGGCTTTAATCAGCGGACAGACGTTCCCTCCGTGGTTTCGGACGTATCTTACCAAGATCGCCCCACCCACAAGAAGACGAGAGAGCCCATTTATTCCTCGTCTGCGGAAGATGTTTCTCGGAAGAAACTATGGACCAAGGTCTCACGACCTCTCAAACGCAAGGTCCCTTCCGCGCAAGTCCAACGGCCCAGTTGTAGCCACTGGGTCAGTTCGGACTCGCTGCAGTCTTACGATGACTGCACACCTCCTAAGAGAGGCAAAGCGGTACCGCAACAGGCAGTAACACCGTCTGTTGCCGCACCTGCTACTTTAGACCCTAAGTGGGCTTTGCTGCAGACCATGCAGACACAGTTGTCATCTTTAATGCAGGACTTTCGTGCGGAGAAGGTTGACGCTGCACCCGTTAGCCTACAACCAACCACGGTTGTGCGTCCTGTTGACGCTGAGGCTACCTTCTCCCGCACTCCAGCTGTGAGAGTCCCGCCACCCATGCGCACTGTACCCTGCCAGCCGCATGTTGACGTTCGCCGACGCACGGAACCCTCCGTTGACGTCCGCGAGTTACAACAACAACAACCTAAGTTGTTTTGTTTTGACGCGGTGCGTCAACCTCCGCAACCCACTGTGGTTACCCTTACTCGCCCACAGCAGACTAGACAGTCGGGAGTAGACGCTTTGCGCCCCCGCGCAGCTATGGTTGTTGCCAGCTCACAGACTGACCAACAGTTCCATGACGTTGCGTCCAGTGCAGTCACGTATGCACCCGTGCTGCCGGACTCAGCTGACCAGCCAATGCCTACTCCTTTGCCGCTTCCTCCTCAGCATTCAGACGATGGACTCTCTGATGATGACGACGCTGCACACCTTGACGACCCGCACACAGACATCGACGAACCCAAGACCTCGCCTCCCTCCTTAGACTTTAGGAAAGTACTTGCACTGTTCAAGGATATGTATCCCGATCAGTTTGTTTCTGCGGCCCCACGCTCACCTCCATCTGAGTTCGCTTTAGGCACGCAGTCATCCGCGCCTGCCTTTACGAAGCTCGTCCTCGCCCGCTCGTCCAAGAGAGCTTTAAGGGTGTTGGGAGATTGGATGCAGTCCAAAAAGCACCTGGGGAAGACAGCTTTTTTGTTTCCCCCTGCGAAACTCGCTTCCAGATCGAGCGTCTGGTATGCCACGGGAGAAGTTCTCGGCTTGGGAGTTCCTGCCTCTGCCCAGGGCGACTTCTCAAGTCTAGTAGACTCTCCCCGCAGGCTGGCCATGAGACGCTCCAAGTTTTGTTGGACTCCTTCAGATTTAGATCATCTGATAAAAGGAGTGTTCAGAGCGTTCGAAGTTTTTAACTTTTTGGATTGGTGTTTGGGAGCGTTGAGCAGGAAGACCTCCCCTTCTGACAAGGAAACTTCCATGCTCATTATGTCCTGCATGGACAAGGCCATACGGGACGGTTCCAGTGAGCTTGCGGCTTCGTTCGTTTCCGGGGTCCTCAAGAAACGAGAAAACCTTTGCTCCTTCTTGTCAGCTGGAGTAACTCAATGTCAGAGGTCGGAGCTTATGTTTGCTCCTCTCTCGAAGTGCCTTTTCCCAGAGGAGTTGATCAAGGAGATTGCTGCCTCCTTGATTCAAAAAGACACGCATGACCTAGTTGCGTCATCTGCACGCAAAGCCACCCCTTTGCCTTCCGTGTCTAGACCCAGGATGGATACTCCAGCGTCAAGATTCATTCCGCCCTTTCGTGGCAGAGCCTCCAGCAGAGGAGGTGCTCGTGCCGAAGGGATACGTGGGAGCAAGAAGAAAGGTACCAAGTCCTTTAGAGGCAGAGTCTGACTGCCACCTTCTTCAGACAGCAGTGGGAGCCAGACTCAAGAACTACTGGCAGTCCTTGGAGAACAGGGGCGCAGATGCACAATCTGTGAAGTTGCTCAGAGAAGGGTACAAGATCCCATTCTTGCGCAAGCCCCCTCTAGCAACGACTCCCATCGACCTCTCTCCCAGGTACAGAGAGGAGGACAAGAGACTAGCTTTGAAGCAAGAGGTGTCTCTCTTACTAGAAAAGGGAGTGGTAGTCAAAGTCCGGGACCATCAATCCCCGGGCTTCTACAACCGTCTCTTCTTAGTGGTAAAGAAGACAGGAGGGTGGAGACCGGTGCTAGACGTCAGTGCTCTGAATGTCTTTGTCACCAAGCAGACGTTCGCCATGGAGACGACAAAGTCTGTTCTAGCAGCGGTCAGGAAGGAAGACTGGATGGTCTCTTTAGACCTCAAGGACGCTTACTTTCACGTCCCCATCCACCCAGATTCCCAACCTTTTCTAAGGTTCGTTTACGGGAATGTTGTCTACCAATTTCAAGCCCTGTGCTTTGGCCTAAGCACGGCGCCTTTTGTTTTTACGAAACTGATGAGGAATATTGCCAAATTCTGCATTTAGCAGACATCAGAGCCTCCCTCTATTTGGACGACTGGCTTTTAAGAGCTGCGTCCAGTCGTCGCTGTCTGGAGAATCTAAAGTGGACTCTCGATCTGACCAAGGAATTGGGTCTCCTGGTCAATATGGAAAAGTCCCAACTGGTCCCATCCCAAACTATAGTGTACCTAGGGATGGAGATTCACAGTCAAGCTTTTTGGGCTTTTCCGTCGGCCCCCAGAATAAGTCAAGCCCAAGGATGCATCCAGAACATGCTAATGAAGGACCGATGTTCAGTCAGACAGTGGATGAGTCTGATAGGGACGCTTTCATCACTGGACCAGTTCATTGCGTTAGGGAGACTGCACCTCCGTCCCCTTCAATTTCACCTGGCTGTTCACTGGAGAAAGGACAAGACGCTAGAAGCGGTCTCGATCCCGATTTCCGAGAAGATGAAGTCATCACTGACCTGGTGGAAGCACAACATCAACCTCAGAGAGGGTCTACTCCTGACTGTTCAGACCCCCAACCACGTTCTCTTCTCGGACGCATCGGATACGGGCTGGGGTGCGACATTAGACGGTCGGGAATGCTCGGGCACCTGGAACTCGGAGCAAAGAGCGTTACATATCAACTGCAAGGAGCTACTGGCAGTTCATCTGGCCTTGGAAAGCTTCAAGTCCCTCCTTCTAGGCAAGGTGGTGGAGGTGAACTCCGACAACACCACGGCCTTGGCGTACATCTCCAAGCAAGGAGGGACCCATTCTATGAAGTTGTACGAGATCGCAAGGGACCTCCTCACCTGGTCAAGAGATCTAAACCTGTCTCTAGTAACGAGGTTCATTCAAGGCAACATGAATGTCGGAAGGGTCAAATCATCCCAACAGAATGGACCCTTCACAAGAATGTATGCAAGAGACTTTGGGCCACATGGGGCCAACCTACCATAGATCTCTTTGCAACCTCAATGACCAAGAGGCTCCCAAATTATTGCTCACCGATCCCGGACCCAGCAGCAGTTCATATAGATGCCTTTCTACTGGATTGGTCCCATCTAGACCTTTATGCATTCCCCCCGTTCAAGATTGTCAACAAGGTACTGCAGAAGTTCGCCTCTCACGAAGGGACAAGGTTGATGTTGGTTGCTCCCCTCTGGCCCGCGAGAGAATGGTTCACCGAGGTACTGCAATGGCTGGTGGACGTTCCCAGAACTCTTCCGCTAAGAGTGGACCTTCTACGTCAGCCACACGTAAAGAAGGTACACCCAAGCCTCCACGCTCTTCGTCTGACTGCCTTCAGACTATCGAAAGACTCTCGAGAGCTAGAGGATTTTCGAAGGAGGCAGCCAGGGCGATTGCTAGAGCAAGGAGGACATCCACTCTCAAAGTCTACCAGTCGAAGTGGGAAGTCTTCCGAAACTGGTGCAAGTCGGTATCAGTATCCTCAACCAGTACCTCTGTAACTCAAATAGCTGACTTCCTTTTATACCTGAGGAAGGAAAGATCTCTTTCAGCTCCCTCGATCAAGGGTTACAGAAGCATGTTGGCAGCAGTCTTCCGTCACAGAGGCTTAGATCTTTCCAACAACAAAGATCTACAGGACCTCCTTAAGTCTTTTGAGACCTCGAAGGAGCGTCGTTTGGCCACACCAGGTTGGAATTTAGACGTGGTACTAAGATTCCTTATGTCAGAAAGGTTCGAGCCACTACAATCAGCCTCCTTTAAAGATCTCACTTTAAAGACTCTTTTCCTCGTCTGCTTAGCAACAGCTAAAAGAGTCAGTGAGATACACGCCTTCAGCAGGAACATCGGATTTTCATCTGAAACGGCTACATGTTCTTTGCAGCTTGGTTTTCTAGCCAAAAACGAACTACCTTCTCGTCCTTGGCCGAAATCGTTCGATATTCCAAGCCTTTCTAACTTGGTTGGAAATGAACTAGAAAGAGTCTTGTGCCCTGTTAGAGCTCTTAAGTTCTATTTAAAACGAACTAAACCTTTACGAGGACAGTCAGAAGCTTTATGGTGTGCTATTAAGAAACCTTCTTTACCTATGTCGAAGAATGCAGTTTCCTATTATATTAGAATGTTGATACGAGAAGCTCATTCCCATCTGAATGAGGAAGACCATGCTTTGCTGAAGGTAAGGACACATGAAGTTAGAGCTGTCGCAACTTCAGTGGCCTTCAAACAAAACAGATCTCTGCAGAGTATAATGGACGCAACCTATTGGAGAAGCAAGTCAGTGTTCGCGTCTTTTTATCTTAAAGATGTCCAGTCTCTTTACGAGAACTGCTACACCCTGGGACCATTCGTAGCAGCGAGTGCAGTAGTGGGTGAGGGCTCAACCACTACATTCCCCTAATTCCATAACCTTTTTTAATCTTTCTCTTGAAATGTTTTTTATTGTTGTTTTTTGGGTTGTCCGGAAGGCTAAGAAGCCTTTCGCATCCTGGTTGATTTGGCGGGTGGTCAAATTCTTTTCTTGAGAAGCGCCTAGATTAGAGGTTTTGATGAGGTCCTTTAGTATGGGTTGCAACCCTTGATACTTCAGCTCCTAGGAGTCGCTCAGCATCCTATGAGGATCGCGAGGCTCAGTAAGGAAGACGTACTTAAAAAGGCAGAGTAATTGTTCAAGTCGACTTCCTTACCAGGTACTTATTTATTTTATGTTTGTTATTTTGAATAACTGCTAAAATGAAATACAAAATACTTAGCTCTTAATAATGTAAACATGTAATGCTGGTCTCTACCCACCCCCCTGGGTGTGAATCAGCTTATATGATCACCGGGTAAGTTTAATATTGAAAAATGTTATTTTTATTACTAAAATAGATTTTTGAATATACTTACCCGGTGATCATATATTAAAGGACCCTCCCTTCCTCCCCAATAGAGACCCAGTGGACCGAGTAGAAAATTGGTTCTGTGTTTACATGGAGTACTTGAGTACCTGCTCGACAGATGGCGCTGTTGATGTACACCCCTACCTGTATAGCGATCGCTGGCGTATTTTGTCCTTAGGTTTTTCTGTCGGGCAGCAGAGCTGACAGCTTATATGATCACCGGGTAAGTATATTAAAAAATCTATTTTAGTAATAAAAATAACATTTCATAAAACTCCCTGGTTACCCTCCTATATAGGGTAATCCGTCCTTCCCTCTGAGTGTAGCCTAAGGCTACAATCCTAGTTGTTCTTGTCTCGAATTGTATTCAGGAAAGACTAGGCTAGGGTTTTTCTGCCCCTTCACCTAGCTACTGATGGTGAGCTTTGGGTTTGGGTCAGAACCTTAGAGTACTTGTCGTATGCTGGCAGCTGGTTGACAGGGTGAATGTACTCCCCTGTCAGTCCTTGTTTGTTGGCATAGGAAGGTTTACCTCCCTAGACAGCACTTGAAGGGGTCACGTGATTCCCCTTCTCCCTGTGGTTTAGTCGACTAGCCCTGTGCTCGCAGACCGTAGGCTGCAGAATAGAGTTTATTCTTCTGCCTAGGATGGCGCTAGCATTGGAATTCTGTTTCTCTATGATTAAGGGTGGCGGCTAGATGATTGCCGGCCCCCTTACTGTATTGGCAGACCTTAGTCTGGGGATTGATTCTCCGTCCGCCTAGGATGGCGCCGATACAGAGCTTCCTCAAGGTGTGGTAGGCCCGACATGCTGCCCGCTCCTCTCACACCTTACATAGGACCCTTTCCCCTCCCCATTCTGTCCCTCTTAATGAGAGAATGCCTTGATAAAGTCATTGAGCTTCAGCACGGCATTTCATTCCCGTGCTGAAACTTGATGAGGGGCAAGTGGGCTCTCGAACTTGGGGAAATTACTCCCCAAGTTCGAATCTAAATTTCTCTCCCTTTCCTCTATTCCTTCTGCTCAATATTTCTTTGACCTTCTCCTTAATTTATCAACTTTCTTTTGTCTTGCTGTCCTAACTCTCTGAGTATTATTTCTCTTAAGTTATGTATATTTATGTAGATGTATGCATATATATATATATATATATATATATATATATATATATATATATATATATATATATATATTTATTTTATTTGTTCATTTATTTATTTATCTATTTATTTTCATTTTATTTAAATGGCGTGGATATTTCCACATTCGTTATTACTGCCTGCTCAGATGAATGGGAGAAGGGATCACGGTTGGGAGGTATTTGCATTCAAAGCTATAAATGAGAGTATTGGATGATCTCAGCCATCCCAAAGATGGTTTGGACCTTTTTGGAGGAACTACTCTCAAGGGTTGGGTCATCGGAATCCAGGGGGACCCAATCCTTGAGGTGGGAATCTTGGCTTTTGGCCGGAAGCCCATTATTACAGATATGGGGAGGATGATTCCACATATCATTGGTCTCAGTCCTAACAGGCGGGTTTAGCTTACACCTGTGCCTCTATATCTGTTTTGATGCTATCCTTCGGGTAGGGTATGGAGTGGACCATCTGGGAAGTATACTCTCATCGTGCCGATAGTGGAGAATGCAAATTTCCTTTCGAACGTATGATACTTTCTTAAAATTCTCAAGCAGGTAAACCAAAAAAACCAACAAAAAACAAAAAATCCCACCCTTAACTATGAACCCTTCAAATACTGACTCCCCATCCCCTGGATTTGCTGACCCCCCCCCCCCCCCCCTCCCCGGCACTGTCGACGACCTCTGATAATGTGATAAGGGAAAGTTCTGTTGATGACCTCGGAACAGGAAAGGACCATTCTACTGGTATTTCAAAATCGAGTAATTTGGGTAACACTAGGAAACTTCCAATCCTTCATGTTACCCAAATTTCAATAGAGACAAATTATGATGAACTATGTAAAGTATTTTAATGCTATGGATGCATAAAAGAAATAAGGATGAGACTTGAAGCTGAAACATGGGATTCATGGATATCTTACAGTAGTTATGATGAAGCATTTAGTGTAATAAGTAACTTGAATATTATTAAAATTAATAACTTGAATGTCGCGGCTGCTCTCTCCGATAAGGTATCAAAAGATTTGGATGTGTATAGGCCTACCGATTGGTTGGGAAAAGACGCAGATTTAGTTATGCCCTCCCAGAGAAATCCAAAACCACCGATGTGGCTTATAGCTGAATTAAAGGGGGTTACAGGAAATTATTTTAAAATATGCAAATTGATTCAGCAAAAAGTAGGAACTATTGCACCAGGCGATATATCTCGTTTTGGAAAAAATAGTTTCCTTATCCATGCCAAATCCAGTACACAGTCTGTAATATTATCCAATATGAAAATAAGTAATGATGACATTAAGTTAGATGTCAAACCTCACCTAAATTTTAGCTACGGAAGGGGCATAGTTTTTAACAGATCTATATGAATTTACAGAGGAGGAGATACTTGCCATGTGTCCATTAAATGTATGGAAAGTTCACAAAGTCCCAGGTACATCAATGATAATCCTTACGTTCCAGGATGCTGATGTACCTTTTCATATTATCATTGAGAACGAAAGGATTAAAGTAAGACCCTTCAAGCAGAAGCCACTGCAATGCTTCAATTGTTTTAAATTTGGGCACCCGTCTAAAGTTTGCAAAAATTTGATGATGTGTGGTATTTGCTCCAAATCTTACCATGGAGAGTGTGCACTTAGAGCTAGGTGTTTAAATTGCTGCTTGAATCATAATTCCACAGACATGAGCTGCGAGCTATATAAGTTGGAGGAAGCTGCCCTTAACAAAACGAACTTAGAACATATAAGTGTGACTCATGCCAAAAGACTTAAATAAATCAAATACATATGCTAAGGCATTAAAATCAAACCAACCTAGTACTGCCAATAGCTAAAAAAAAAGTATACCATCTGATAAAATGTCAAATAACGAGGTAACCATATTACCTCCTGAGGCTTTACCACGGTGTATTAACACTAGGGCATTGCCAGTTGCTCTACAGACTTCATCCTCCATTACAAAAAATAGTACAAACCTCTCTCAGGCCATGTCCTTGCCTGATCTGATGGAGGTTCCACTTAAGACCAACTTACCTGATGCACCTGCAGTGGGAAAGGTGCAAAAACCTTGAATCCCACCATCTATTAATCGTAAAAGAGAGAGACCTCCATCTCTCTCTCCACACTTCATTAGAAACGTTAAGGTTATGACATCAAATAAATTTGATGTTTTGTCTGTTGATGTTTCTAATGAACCTGAAGATAAACTGATTAAATCAGAAATTCAAGTTGAGGTCCACCATACACCTCAACAAATAGATCAAAAGGATACAAAGAAAAACACAAACGTAAAACCCAACATAACAAGACCACCTCTGAAGAAACCTACAGGTAATAATGTTAGATTAAAAACTGCTAATGGTAAGACCTTGTCCAAGATGTCTTCTAGAAATAATCCATAGCTTTCTCCTCCATTTTGCAATGGAACTGTCAGGGTTTGAGGGCGAAATATGAAGAACTTAAGCTCCTAATTCATGAACATTCCCCCATAATTGTATGTCTACAGGAAAGTATACTTGATTCTAACACTCCTAGCCCTCGAGAGTATGTTAGCTATAGAACACCATATAATCAACAAGCAGGGAACCATGGCGGAAGTCTCATGTACATTCGTCGAGATGTTCCCCAAATACCTATGTCTATATGTACAACCCTGCAGGCAGTGGTTGTACAAATTGATATAGGGAGAAAATATACAATATGCTCTCTGTATTTACCTCCAAATGATAATATTTTATATGCTGATTTAGCAGAGGTCATTCAACAACTCCCTCAACCTTTTCTCTTACTGGGAGATATGAATGGTAGACATCCTTTATGGGGTGATGTTTTGGCCAACACAAGGGGCAATATTATCTCATCAATTGTGGAAAATGAGGATGTGGGACTCCTTAATACAAGAGAGCCCACGCATTTCCATGTTCAGACAGGTACCTTGTCATGCATTGACCTTTCAATCGCAAGCTCTAACTGCCTTCTTGATTTTGATTGGAGGACATTAGAGGATTAGCATACTTGTGATCATGCACCAATCATTATAAACACCAACAAGGGTCCGCCTTTACAAAGATCGCCACGATGGAATCTAGACAAGGCAGACTGGGTTAAATTTTCTGAGCTAAGTGAAATCGAAGGGAGAGCAGAACAGTTTGAAAGTATTATGATGCCATAGACTTACTGAATGGAACTCTCCATACAGCAGGAATCAATTCGATTCCTAAAACCACAGGACTATTCAAAAGACGACCAGTACCGTGGTGGTCCTCAGAATTAACAGCCTTGCATAGAGCCACCAGAAAATCCCTGACTAGATTGCGTAGACGCCGTACGGATGAAAATTTGATATCATACAAAAAGTGTAGAGCACAGTTTCGTCGTCCCATGAAAGAAGCTAGACGCCAATCTTGGGTGGGTTTTGTTTCCTCCATTAATAGTAGGACACCACCATCTTCTGTATGGAGGAAAATATAAAAGATTGCAGGCAAATTTACCCCGAACCCACCACCAGTGTTGAAAGTGAATGGTCAGTATGTGACTGAAGGAAATGAAGTTAGCAATGCCCTGGCTGACCATTTTTCAAATGTATCGTGCAAGAGTGTAGCAGCTCCTGGTCACCAGTACAGGAGCATTGAAGAAAAGAAAATTTTAAATTTTGCAACAGGAAAGGAAGAATAGTATAATTCTCCTTTTACCGAAAGAGAACTTGATTCCGCACTTGCTACATGTAACGATACAGCCCCTGGACTCGATGGAATTCCATATGTAATGGTTAAACACATACATTTTGATACAAAGTTATTTATTTTAAGCATTATTAATAGAATATGGCATGATCATAGTTACCCAAGTGTTTGGGAACTAGCCATTATTGTAGCCTTTTTAAAACCCGGTAAGGACAAGTTTTTAGCAGCAAACTATCGACCAATTGCATTGACATCTTGTTTATGTAAAATCATGGAGAAGATGGTCAATGCAAGGTTCATATGGTACCTTGAAAAGAAGGGTATTTTATCACCGATTCAATGTGGATTCAGAAAAATGCACTCAACAACTAATGTGTTGATACGACTCGAGTCCTCTATTTGTGAAGCCTTTGCTTCCAAACAGCACCATGTGACAGTCTTTTTTTTACCTTGAAAAGGCATATGATACCACATGGAGATATGGTATACTTAAAACAATTCATGAATTCGGATTTAAAGGAGAACTACCACTATTTATTCAGTCATTTCTTTCACATAGAGTTTTTCAAGTGAGAGTGGGAGAAGCTCTATCAGAGTGTAAATGTCAGGAAGAAGGAGTTTCTTAGGGGAGTGTGGTGAGTGTAACCCTGTTTGCACTAGCAATTAATTGGATATCCTCAGTCATTCCCCGGGATGTTGTTTCAACATTACTTGTGGACGATCTCTCAATATCATTTGCTGGAGCTAGAATGGCAATGGTTGAGAGAAAAATACAACTCTATTGACAATATTATCTAATGGGCCGATATAAATGGATTTAAGTTCTCGACAAGGAAAACTACTATTGTCCATTTTTTTCGTATCCAGGGAGTACATCCAGACCCGGATATATACATTAAAGGTCAATGGATACCATGTGCAAGTGAAGCTAAATTTTTAGGTTTGATATTTGATTGTAGGCTTACATGGGTTTCTCACTTAAAAGCGTTAAAAGCTAAATGTCTCGAGGCTCTGAATATTTTAAAAGTATTGTCCCATACATCATGGGGGGCAGACCGCAATACTATTTTGAAATTATACACAAGGCCTTGATTTTTTCCAAAATTAGTTATGGATGTGAAATATACTCCTCAGCCACCGCAAGCTAGTTAAAGATATTAGATTTAATGCATCATGCTGGTATTATATTGTCCACAGGAATGTTTAGAACCTCACCTATCCCAAGTCTCCTTGTTGATGCCGGAGAGTTACCTCTACACCTTTACCGAATTTCTGCTATTATTTGGTATTGGTTTAGATTGCAAAGACTCCCTAATTCTTTAGCTTTTCAGACTACAAGCCTTGTAAGTCACTCAACATACTTTGAGTTGCACCCATAATCTCCTCAACCTTATGGGTTTCGGGTGAAACAATTTTTAAACAGTCTTGATATAATTAGAATTAAGGTGCTTCCATTTAAGGTATCATCAACGCCTCTATGGAAATTACCAGAGATATCTTTTTGTAAATATTTTATTGGAGTTAAGAAGAATATGAATGACTTAGAATCCAGGTCACTTTATATGGATCATGTTGAAGAACATAGGGGATCGACTTTTATATATACTGATGGCTCCAAATCTGATGCTGGCATTGGATTTGGAGTACATCGTAATGGTTTTAATTGTAGAGGTGCACTTCCTCTAACAGCTTCAATATTTACTGCCGAACTGTATGGCATACTAACTGCTGTTGAGAAAATAGCGTTGGAGAAAGAGGGTAACTTTACAATTTTTAGTGATGCAAGGAGTGTCCTTCAAGCTTTAGAAGTTTTTAATTCTAGTAACCCTCTAGTTTTGAAGATTTTAGAATGGCTTTTTATTATTGGAAGGAGAGGTATAATGGTTCGATTTTGTTGGGTTCCAGCACATGTAGGTGTGTGTGGGAATGAGAAGGCAGATTCATTGGCGAAAAATGCATCATCCGAGTTGCTGCCAAGAAGGTATCCCATTCCCTGTAATGACTTCCTACCTAACATCAAGAAATTGCTTTGCAATAAATGGCAACAGCACTGGGATAGTCTAGATGGCAATAAAATGAGAGAAGTAACAAATGTAATATCTCCTTGGAGGTATGACATGATGCCCCGAAAATGGGAGACGTCTCTTTGTCGTCTTTGTATTGGTCACACTCAGTTGACACATGAGTTTCTGCTGAAAGGGCCAACACCATCCGTATAGCGACGACTGTTTGATACCTCTAACAGTGAGGCATTTGTCGACTGAATGCCCCAATTATAATAATTTAAGGAATAGATATTTGTTTGAGGCTCGAGGTGAGGGTGGCAGGTTCATCCTTGCCAAGAATCTTGGACATGATGTGTCCTACTATGCAAGTGGCATTTTTAGATTTATTTCAGAAGTAGGTCTTCTGAAAACTATTTGAATTTTATAATGACATTCAACTTTTATGGTTTTAATTGAATATTCTTTATATATATATATATATATATATATATATATATATATATATATATATATATATATATATATATATATATATATATATATATATATATATATATATATATATATATATATATATATATATATATATATATATATATATATATAGACTAAATGATATCGGCATCAATGACCTTAGATGTCAGGTTGCCTGAAAACTTTAAATCAATCAATTGAGCTCTTTATACAAATTGGGCCTGCCATCACCTATCCCCCGGTAAGTCCTGCCTGCAAGCAAAAGTGACAGTAGAACACAGGTGTGTGTGAGCAGGGTAGCCAGTACTACCCTCCCCCCCTCGCTTACTAGTGGTGGGGTAGTTACACCTCGCCAAAAGTCTTAAGGCTAGTCTTTAAGCTTCTCCAAAAGTGTATCCATGATAAAGAGCTAAAGGTTTGTATTGTTAGGAAACATACAAATTACCAGTACTTTGAATTTGTAATTTTTTTATATCTTACTTTCAGGAGCTTCAGATAAAAGAGGTTCACGGTCGGGCAGTCATGGCAGCTTTCATCCTTAATGCATTGACAGGGTTTGTAGAAGTTTCTTTATTACGTTTTTTTAAATCTTTTTAGAGTTATTTTCAATACTAATATTTATTTTTAGAGAGGGTATGTTTCAATTAAATGTTATATTTTAATGTATGGTTGGGAAGAATGAGAATTTCAATTCTTCTGTAATGATGTCTTTTTTTCAGGAGTATATTATTAAGATGATATTCACTTCATCAAACAATGTTGATAACTTGTGTATTTGTATTAGTTTCGATAATCAGCACTTTTCAGATCATTGGTTCCTCTCTCTGTAGAGATCTCAGCATTACGGGTTTATGAATCGCTTCTCTCATTTATATTTTTACCATGACCTTAATATCTTCTATCTATGACCAAACATTCTAGGGTTGGCTTCAATTTCTTCTGCATCTGAGACTGAAGTCACCCTATTTTTAGCCATCACAGTCACACCAGAAAATAGGGAGTGGGAATGCATTTTTCTTCATAATTTCTGACCTAGAACCTTTTCACCTGGCTTTTCTCTCGCATTTACGAGGGAGACTTTTCTGCTAACGATATTAAGTAGTAAGCTCTAAGAAATTTTCTCCAACTAGACACTACCAGTCACTGTGGGAGGTTGAATGGGATACCCCAGACTTTTTGGCTTCCTTCCTGGTTCAACTCTTAGAAGATGGGAAACAATTGTCTCACTTCTTTTCTGTCAGAACTCTCTCAAGCAGGCTTTGGACATGAATTTGGACATGTTTCACAAAATCTAAGTCTTTCATCCTGTTTACCAACTCCCCTGTTTACTGGTTATTGAATTTTTAGGTATGATACTATCTCTTTAAAAAAAGAGTTCCTTAAAAAGGAGGTACTTTAATAGCACTTACCTTGGGAGCAGGAGTCAGCAACCAGTTACACTCAGTAAAGGGTTAGAGTTCTTTACTCTATCTTCTGGCTGTCTCCTGATGCTGACTTTGGGTCTTTTATTTCTGGTCAACAATGAAAAGCTGTTACATCATCAGAATCCTCTCTATTTCTCTGTCCAGTGTCTTTCCGGCAAGCTTATTGGTAAAGATATGCATCTTCCGAAGGTAGTCTGTTTAGGAACACCTCAACCTACAAGCCCCTAGCTACAGGAACTAACTGTTGTATTATGACTGCCCTCATTAAGTGGGTTAATTGACAATTTCTTTTCATTCTTTCACTTTTTTTTGTGGGCAACTAGACCCTTGGCGTTTAGGTGGTTACTTTTTTATGCTCTGATATTAGTCTTTATAGACCACACAGTTTTGACAAAGGAAAAATCCTATTTTTGGCGAGGTACTGTATGATTCCCAAGGCCCTCCTGCCTCCATTAACTTGTGAAGGGAAGTGGGATTTGTCTGAAGCTTAAGCATATCAGGAAAAGATTGCTGTCAGTGGTAAACAAACTGCTGAGTGGTGTTTGCTATCTTCCCAGTAATTAGGAGTGCTTCTCAGTGGGTGACATGTCAAATTTATTTTTATTATTACTAGTACTTGCTAAGCTACAACCCTAGCTGGAAAAGCAAGATGCTGTAAGTCCAAGGACTCCAACAGGGAAAATAGCCCAGTGAGGAAAGGAAACAAGGAAAAAGAGAATTAATTAACAACTAGGATAAAATATTTAAGAACAGTAACAACAATTAAAATATCTATTTCAAATATAAACTATAAAAACTTCAACGAAATAAAAGGAAGAGATGTAAGATAGAATAGTGTTCCCGAGTGTACCCTCAAGCAAGTGAATTCTAATCCAAGACAGCGGAGGACCATGGTACAGAGGCTATGGCACTACCCAAGACTAGAGAACAATGGTTTGATTTTGGAGTGTCCTTCCCCTAGAAGAGCTGCTTACCATAGCTAAAGAATATCTTTTACCCTTCCCAAGAGGAAAGTAGCCACTGAACAATTACAGAGCAGTAGTTAACCCCTTGAGAGAGTTATTTGATAATCTCAGTGGTGTCATGTGTATGAGGACAGAGGAGAATATGTAAGAATAGGCCAGACTATTCGGTGTATGTGTAGGCAAAGGGAAAATGAACCATAACCAGAGAGAAGGATCCTATGTAGTACTGTGACCAGTCAAAAGACCCAATAACTCCAGCGTTAGTATCGCAACGGGTGGCCGGTACCCTGACCAAACTACTACCTACATAGGAAGTGCTGTGACAGGATTATAGAGAGCCTTAGCACGTTGGTTCTCCTTAAACTTCATGAATCTGCTTGCATGTTGATGCACTGGGCCTGGGTAGGGAAGATGTTATCTCTTTGGTATATGCTGTTGTATTGGATTTCTTGTTCTAGCCTAGATAGGAAAATCCTTGGGGACCACACAGGTCCTCCCCTTTTTCCATTTCATAGTTTAGTTTTTTATGTAGACTATCAGTGTATTTTTATTATTGGGACATATATTTCATTATATGGTTAGGCATTTTGGGTACCAAAAAAGGTAGATATGAAGTTTATAGATCTGTAAGGACCATATTCCTGGAAACACTATTATACTTATAGCTGACATACAAAAGAGAACCCCTAATGAGGATAAAAATGTTCATTTTGTAACATAATTTGTTCCGACACTAATAAAAAACTTAGCATGGTTCCCATACTAACAAACGTTCCATTATTTATTGGAGGTTGGAAGGTAGCCAATAGGCTTAAAGTGCGAGGTGGCAACCCTGCCTAACGGCTAAAGCAGGTAGGTTAGGGGTGCCTGGGGGTTACCCAGCCACCTCTATAAATACTCTCACAGCAGTGAGATATGTCACTTTTTCTTTTGGCCCAGAAAAGATCAGACATGTCCTCTATCTCCCTAGGCTGTCATTGGACTTTCTGATTTTGCTTTTTCTTTTCAGCTGTGCGTGTTTCTCTATGGTAGCCCTCATGCGAACCTGTTCAGGGTGCGAAGGTGTACCTTTATATCTTCGTTGTAGACTGACCCGCTCTCTTTATGTCCTTGCAGAGGGCATTGATGCGAACAGGGTTCGCCCTGCGCAGAGCATAGGGAGTGGCCTGCCTCTCAATGGAAGAAATTTGGATGGCGCATGAAGAAGGCAAAGCGCGATCTTTCTCCCTCAGGGGCAAGGAAAGCATGTTCTTCTTCGTCTTGCATCCCTAAATCTCTCTCAAAAGCTCCTTCTCGCTCATGCTCTTCCGAGGGCCGATCAAGTTGGAGCGCAGACCAGAGCCTTCAACATCTTACACTCTGGAACTGTGTAAAGTCCATCTTTCACCCTCTCCTGGCCCTTCCATGCGCGGACGAGGTGACTGCTGGCGGTTCGCCTCTCCAACGGCCTCATGCTGATGACAAACCCTCTCGCCATCGTGGGACCTCGTCGTCCTGTAACCCACAACCCTTTGTTTCTCCTCACAGGAACCTGCAGGTTGCAGGTGTTGATATTCCAGGGACCACCACTCCTACCACCAGCAGCGTTAAAGGACGAGCATTGCCATCGCCTTGCTCTTCTGGACAATCTTCTCTTGATCGCCGTTCGTGACGATCAAAAGATCTGATGGATTGTAAGTCATCATGATCCGAACGCTCTTCTTCTAAAAGGCGTTCACGCTCACGAGACCCCTGTTCTTAACGCTCTCCTCAGAGACGTTCCTCCTCACAAGGAAAAGTCTCGTGATCGCGTTGTGCACGATCAAGAGCACAGTCTAAACCCCGGTCCAGATGCTCGCGTTCTAAGTCTCTGCAATCTAGATCATAAGAACAGTGCTTACGCTCGCGAGGGCGGTGTTCACGCTCGCGAGGGTACCATTCACAAGAACGATGGTCTCGTTCGCGAGCCGATGCTCTCGTTCGCAAGCTAGGCTCATGCAACGTTCACGTCTTTCTCAAACAAGAGCTAGGCGCTCCCGTTCACGAACATCTCATTCACAATCACAAACCGCGCATTCGCGATCAAGGTTTAGACTTTCCTCGTCTAGAGGTAGAGGTAGGCGCTCGCGCAATCCACCAGTGTATAGCCCCTCAACCTGACCTTCTCCCAAACGACCTTGGACCAAACCTGATCATGAGAATGACCACTCCTCAGACAGACGTCCAGCTAAACCCCCTGTGCCTTTCACCACTTGGGGAGTATTAGCAAAGCGTCCGACTGCGACATGTTTTCCAACGATAAGAGTTGTTCCTACTCAGGCTTCCTCTGCCAACTTCGTCGGATGTAGGTGCTTCTCTGAGGCAGCAGGAAGGCGTTAGACCTTCCTCTTCTTGTGTGGCTTCTAATGCTCCTGTTGCGAGCACTTCTGCTTGTGAATCCCATCCGCTGACGTGTGAAACTCATGATTTTGCGAGCAAATCGGCGATTTCGCGAGTAAATTGGCAATTTCCACTAGCAATTGATGAGCAACTGTTTCAGAACCGCGAGCAAGTGTGGTACCAACACCTTTACTCCGGCCTTCAGGTTCTTCCACCTCCAGCGGCAGGCCGACACCCTTTCCAGAGGGTTTCAAGGAGCCGCCTAATGGTTTCGCCAACGTTCCCATTAGCATGGAACGTCCTTCTCGTCCTCCAAGAGATTGTGTTCCTCTGCCTCAGAGACTCTCCCCTGCGTAGACTGTAGCTCCTTCTAGGGTCCCCCGTAAGGGATGTTCTTCTAGACCTCCAAGGGAAGCCCAGGGCTTAGCTTGGGGAACTGAAATTCCTGCATGGGTGAGTACCTTTCTCACCATCCTGCTGAAGTCTCTGAATATGGCCCCTCCACCGTCACACCCTCCGACTGCTCCAGTCAAGGCGACCCTGAGGATTTATCGGACAAATCTTGCAGAAAGTCCTCAAGCCTCTTACTCTTACATGGCCAACCTACCCTTTACTCTAGTGAAGGTAGGGGAAACCATGACCAAGAGACAGAAAAGGAGGATGAGAGGCGGAACTCCACCACACGCCCTAGGACGAGTAGGGACTTGGGCTCGCCCATGAAGATAACCATCCATCTCTTCAATCCTCAAGAGAACGAGGTAATGCCTCCGGACCACCGACCGATTTCCTTACCTCCTCCAGAGTAGGAGCCTTTAGCTCATACTACCAAAGTCTCGTCAGGTGCCTCCAGAACCTCGTGAGTACCCCTTCCTAAGACTGTATAGGGAATCAAAGGACACCAAGAAGAAACCCCAGAATGCTGCGGCAAGGGAAGCTCGTATGGCTGAGGCACAAAGAAGGTCTCCTGTGGCAGGTCCCTCCAGTGATACAGTTGATGACCCTGACCTATCCCAGACTCTGGATGTGAGCCTGGAGGTGGATGAACCCTTGGATTCTGATGATGAGAATTTCCCAAAAGCGGCTAGTTTGGACTACCATTCTTAACAAGAGAGACGTGAGTTGGAGCATACCTTTTGGCAGGTCCTTGTTTGTCAATAGGCTGTCTACTCATGGTTCCTCCACTCAGAAGGGGAAGGATATGGTGCTTGATGAAATATTCGAGACCCAGAAGCCCTCCAGGTCCAGTGCCGCTTTGCTCTGGCCTAAGGGTTTGACAGCCACCAAAAGGAAAGCTATCGCTCAGATAGCTGGAACATCCAGCTCCTTGATGGCAGGTTCCTCCTCTCGGTCACTTCCACTTCCTATTGTTTTACAAAGGAAGTATTATGAGATCGAAGGGGAACCTCATTCCACCGTGTCCCTCGACCCTTCGGTAGAGTCTCTAATGAAGGGTCTCCCGACTCAAACCCTCTCCTCTATGAGGGCATTCCTCTCGGCAGTAGAACTCCTGAACACAGAGAGAGGCGCGAAGTACGCCATGTAGGACGCTTCGTTGCTTGATCTATTGCTGGGATCCTAAGGCTTCATGGTCTGCTCCCATGATTTTTCGAAGGAGTCGGCCAGGAAGACGAGCTTTCCTATTTTCAGGTGCCCTATTATTATTATTATTTTTGGGGTCAGCTTTCTAAGGGATATTTGGCTACAGTGATATTCCCAGAAAATTAAGCACAGGTTTCCAGAATTCTAACTCCTGGCGCGAGTATCCTTAATATAACTTTTAAGGATATCGCATAATAACAGGGGACGTATTTCTTGATACGACACATGGCAATCTTCACCCCAAATAGAGTTTTCACTTTGAGGGGGAAGAGTGGCGAAATTGGAGGTGAGCTGCTATCAAGGTTACTCGGTGGATCCCCTCCCCGAACTACCCCAGCGAACCATTCCTTTTGTAGTAGCGAATTAAGCCCAGTGTATCTCCCAACTGTCTTGGTTTTGTTACTATTTCAGGGATTATTACTATGCAATCTCCAGCATCTTCATCCTCTGGAAAGTTGAGTATTTAATCTTTCCTGTGTATAATTTTTTGCTCCCTTCTCACAGTTAAATTAGCATAATTTAGATGTGTTTAGTGGAGCAGAGCCATCACCGTAAGCGGCCATTTTGGACCGCTGTCATAACCATACATGCTTTATTTAGTTAGTAGTACGACGTCCCCGGTATTTAGCTTTAACGAATTATAGCTATTTAGGCAAATTATACTAGTGAAGATAAGATTACACATGTAATATTTCCTCTTCTGTTTAACGTTTCGATAGTATACGATAGGGCCTCGGTGACGTAGCTTAGCCGAGATCCTGACTCGAGTTAGGCGAGCCTAATGCGTTTTAGTATACAGTACTTTAGTAACGTTATCCCTGTTTATCCTCTTGTATCGTTTTATTATTTCAATCTGAGATAGCACATCTAGAATTACTAACATAATTCGATACTCGTCTCTTTTAGAGATTCAAGGATAAACCCTTCCTTCCCTCTGAGTTCCGCCATTAGGCGGCAACACTATCTTTGGTCTTGCCATAGAGTAGTGTACTCCAGCTTGACTGAGATAGTGTTTCTGTCTATCCTCTTTGCCGGTGAGTATCCCGACTTTGAATTACGACAGTAACTCAAAGTATTCAGTCTTGTTGTCGGCAACTCTACCGATGGGGGATTATTCATTCCCCTGCCGGTTTCACAGTTGCTGGCATAGGAATCCCGGCTTCCCTAGTCCACAATTAGCATAATTTAGATGTGTTTTTAGTGGAGCAGAGCCATCACCGTAAGCGGCCATTTTGGACCGCTGTCATAACCATACATGCTTTATTTAGGTAGTAGTACGACGTCCCCGGTATTTAGCTTTAACGAATTATAGCTATTTAGGCAAATTATACTAGTGAAGATAAGATTACACATGTAATATTTCCTCTTCTGTTTAACGTTTCGATAGTATACGATAGGGCTTCGGTGACGTAGCTTAGCCGAGATCCTGACTCGAGTTAGGCGAGCCTAATGCGTTTTAGTATACAGTACTTTAGTAACGTTATCCCTGTTTATCCTCTTGTATCGTTTTATTATTTCAATCAGAGATAGCACATCTAGAATTACTAACATAATTCGATACTCGTCTCTTTTAGAGATTCAAGGATAAACCCTTCCTTCCCTCTGAGTTCCGCCATTAGGCGGCAACACTATCTTTGGTCTTGCCATAGAGTAGTGTACTCCAGCTTGACTGAGATAGTGTTTCTGTCTATCCTCTTTGCCGGTGAGTATCCCGACTTTGAATTACGACAGTAACTCAAAGTATTCAGTCTTGTTGTCGGCAACTCTACCGATGGGGGATTATTCATTCCCCTGCCGGTTTCACAGTTGCTGGCATAGGAATCCCGGCTTCCCTAGTCCACAACCGAAAGTGGTAGTACAGTTGCCGCCACCTTCTCCCTTGTGGTCTAGAAGACATGCCCTATATCCGGCAATGTCTTAGGCTGAGTAATTGTTATTCTTCTGCCACCCAAGACGGTGCCAGCATAGGAAACTATGTTTCCTTGTTTTGCTGTTGAGAGTGGGAGGCAAAAATATAAGACCCTTTTCCCTTCCCCTTCTGTCCTTTAGTGACGGCCTGGTCGTCACAACATCTGTGGCCGGTATTCTACAATCTCCTCGCTTGCCGGGCTGATTGCAATGCCGGCCGGGCTCCTACAAAGGCTGCTAGATTACCGCTTCGACCTTTCCCCTAATGGAAGCAAAGCTCCGAGAAAGGTTTTGCTGGCCATGACGGCTGCTGGTGGGAGACCCATTACAACTTTGAATATTCTTCAGTCCTCTCTTGGACTGCCATCCACAAACCCTGTAACCAACCGGTAGTACAGCTGGTAACAGGTATTGTGGCTGGATGGAAGCTAGAATGAATACATTCTTTCCTCTTCCATTTGAATCCTCATTCTGGAAAGAAGGCAGTAGAGATAGTAGTCCGTACAACCCTTATTTTTGTACTAAACTATAATAATACGGTAGCCCTTCTATCCATTCTTTCTCTTTCCCTGTCGGTTAGTACCGCCAGGTACTAGCCTAGCCGGAAGCATGCCGGCAGAACTACAGTATAAGACTATACAGTAGCCAGTATTCCTGCAGTATAGATATACAGCAGTTAGAAAACTACAGTATTATAATATACAGTAGTATGATTTTCCAGCATATTCTGTACTGTATGTCCTTTCACAGTCCATTGTTGAGACCGGTAAGCAAATGTTGAAGTGAAGTATTCCTTCAACATTCTAATGTATCCTAGATCTTCAGAACATAAAAATCTTTACCCTACAGTATTAATATTCACTTTTTGGAGAGTTAGTGCTAGTATACACTGACTCCAGCTCTACGTACGAGAGCTATTCCACCCAATATTTCCTTAATAAGGAAAAATTAATATTGAGGGAGGTCACAGCAATTGCCTGGACAGGAAAAACAGATATGTGTCTTTTCTATTTCCTTTCTAGCTTACTATCCTAAGCTTTAATTATAATAGTAATAATTACTATTTACTATATGTGGATAATAATCAGTATGATAAATTACCCCATACTCATTTCACTCTTTCTTTCCTTACAGAAGGAGGGCAAGGTGAAGTGTGCAGCCATGTTCTGCAACTACAAAAGTAGGACCTTTTGTGGCCACAAGATGAGCAGGTCTCATGCTCCCCGCTGCATCGTATTTGGATCCCTGAGGTACTGGAACCTGTATTTTTAGCATATATTATATCAATAATATAAACAACCTAATACTCATTCACCCTTCTCTCCCTTACAGGAGGAGCCAATGGGGAAGTTTACAGGGGTGTTCTGCAACCACAAGAGTAAGATCTTTTGTGGGCATACGATGCACGGGTCTTATGCCCCTGCCGCATCGTATCTGGATCCCTGAGGTTCTGGGACCTGAAAGGTCACTCCAATCGCTTGACCTTGCTGACCGACGGCTTTGTAAAAGACATCCCTGACACTATGAAGTCAAGGGATACAGCAAGGGAAACCCAACAAAGGTGAGTATTAGGCTTCCAGAGAACTTTCAGGGACCTTACATACCTAACAAATTTTGGAAGTGCCTACTGTTCCCTCAGGCTCAATTGAATACGTTTGTGCCTCAGGCACAGGTCCAGCCCCCCTCTATCCAATGGACAGTGGACACAGATATCAACAGGCACTGCAAGGTTTTGACATCCTCCAAGATCAGATGTCAGAGGCATCCATTGACACCAGACAGGACCTAATGCAAGAAGGCCCTGTATAAGGAGTGGTTTAACCACCCATGGAGAAAGGATCCATTTCGACGATGACTGAGGTACCTTAGCTCACTGTGCCAAGATATTAACTTATGCCGTCAACCTCTCCAACCCCAACTCTCCAACTAGCTAGACAGTTCGGCAGGAGCGAAGCGCTCCTAGAGTCGATCCAGCGGATGCTGACACTGTTCCGGAAGGAACAAGAGGAGAATAAGTAAGATCTCAAAGAGAAGAAAAGAGAGGTACAGGGAAGGAAAAACCCTGGTGCTTCCAGGGGCTCCACTAAGCCCCCTAAACTATCTGTCCTCCCTCACTGTTCCGAACTAACCCCTTGGGGTAGACGTAACACATGCCGAGGTTGAATAGGAAGCTTTATATCTCCTAGAAGTTGGGGCCCAATCCCCTTGAAGAGCTTCAATTCTGGCCCAGCTTTCAGCGTACCTAGATTGCTTCGTGAGACTACGAGATGAACATACATCCTGCGAGGAGGCTATACCGAAGGATGTCATTGTCCTCGAACATGACAAGGCCCAAGCCATCCTTACCAAGACCCAGAAAGGAGCCGGATTTAATAACTCCAAAGTGTCAGCAGTGAATAAGAAGCATCCAACTGTCATTGCTCCTTCCTCGTGAGCCTTCCTCCCTTTCGGGGGAGGCCCTAGACTGTGTTAGAAGAGCAGTTGAAGAGGGCAAACCCTGCCCAATCCTAGAGAAAGGTCTCTAGCTATGCCCACCTGCGAGGAGAAGTGGAAAGAAGTACATCTAACCTTCTCCGTCTCGAAATTGGATCCGGAGATAGCAGGTCAGGTGTTTAATGAGAACCTTCAAAGTTGCCAAACCATCCCTTGAGAAGGGAACAGGAGACGAAAGATAAGCTTGTTGCCTCCCTGTCTCGTCAGAACCATTTAAGAAATATGTGCAGGTCTTTAGTAATGCCCCCACCCTTGTGATGGATTTGTAGGTTTTTTCTCAGGTCATAAAAGGACCGGTAGAGACTGTGTTTGCTGCATCAACGGTGAAACACAAACCCAGAAAACTGATTTCATCATGTATCGGGGGCGTAGACCCTTTCCCACGGAAATGGTCCAAGAGGTCATTACCAAAGCCACCACGGAGAATGGGAACCTGCTACAAAAGTGGGGCATGTCCTCAAAGAGGAAATTATCATTAGAACTACACAATTTCCAACCGTGACCAAACCACCTTCCAGATGGTCCCTCAACAGCTGGTAGCCAGTCACCTGTGTTTAATCCAGGCTTTGAAGGGCACTCAACCACCTTTTGGCCCCACAAAGGTAAGGGCCCAAAAAGAGGATCTTCCGGAAACACCCTAGGGGTGGAGGAGGACGCAGTCACGGAAACAAGTCCTCAGGAGCCTCTACACAATGAGAGGTTCCAGGTAGGATGGCAGATTTTTCAACTTTCAGGATCGTTGGACCTTCAATCCCTGGTCCACAGCCAAATTACGAATGGACTTGGTTGGAAATGGAACAAAAATCCACCCCACTTTTCTAAAATTCTTCCAACACCTCTTATAGGAAGAATATACCTCACTTGAATAAGAAGGCAATGAGAAAAGTGAAGTCCATCAAAATTCCAGGGAAGGCTGTTTTGTGTTCCCAAGAAAGACTTGGACAAACCCAGAGTCATTCTAGACTTGTCTCCACTCAACAAGTTCAATGAGAACAAGAAGTTCCGGATGCTTACAATGCAACACATAAGGACCCTTTTACCAAAAAAGGGGCGTACACAGTCTCAGTAGACCTGGCAGATGCTCACTGGCACCTACCTGTCAGTCGCCCCCTCTCCTCCTACCTAGGATTCAGGCTACAGAAGACAAAATATGTCTTCACAGCCATGCCCTTTGGACTAGATATAGCCCCAAAGGTATTCACAAAACTCACGAACACGATTGTCCAGCACTTGCGCTCCGAAGGAGTACAGGTAGTAGCATACCTGGACAATTGGTGGGTGTGGGCAGCATCCAAGACTACTTGGCCGCAAGCGGCTGGAAAGGTGATCCAGTTCCTGGAACATCTGGGCCTCAAGACCAGTCGCTAGAAGTCTCGCTTTTCTCCAGCTCGCAAGTTTCAATGGTTGTGAATCCATGGGAACTTGCAGTCACAACACCTCTCCATTCCATTAAAGAAGGGGAGAAAAATAGCGGTATCTGTCAGGAGACTAATCCAACACAAGAGGATTTCAAAATGCCAACAGGAAAGAGCACTGGGCTCTCTCCGGTTTGCAATAGTGACAGACCTAGTGCTAAGAAGTACAGCCAAAGGATGCACCAGGAGCCTGGAGAAAATACGCATCAAATGCTCGAAGAGATCGACAAAGTTGACACCGACCCGATCGCGCACGCTATTGAGGCCATGGTCAATGAATAAGAGCGTAGCACAGACAATTTTCTTGCAACCACCACAAACATCAGTGGCGATACACACAGAAGCCTCCCTGAAAGAATGGGGAGGCCATCCGTATGAAAGAAAAGGGCAAGAAATTGATCATTCCAGTTCAAAACTTTCATATCAACATCTTGGAGGCTATGACAGTCCTCCTGACGTTGAGGAGACTATCCCCTCGCAGAACAGTCCACATCAGATTGGCTCTCAACAACGAGGTTATAATAATATGTCTAATTGACAAGGCTCGATTTCACCTCACATCATTCATGTGATATTAGCCATCCTCCGCCTGGCAAGGAGAAGTAGTTGGCATTATCAAGCAGTTCACCTTCAAGGGCTCCGCGATGTGACAGCGGATGCTCTATCCAGGCGAAAGCCAATAGCGACAGAATGGTCCCTAGACGCAGACTCATTCTCCCTTATCCTCGATATAAGTCCCGGAACTGCAGATTGACCTTTTCGCAACGAGCGACAACAAGGACTAGTAGCCCCTTATGAGAGCCTTAAGCAGAAGCGATAGACATCATGTCTTTCGACTGGGACAGATGGAATCGAATGTATCTGCTTCCACCAACCAATCTCCTGCTAAAAGTCCTCGACAAGCTAGTATCCTGTAAAGGAACAGCTCCTGTAGTGGCCCCCAAAGGGCCAAAAAACAATGGTTTCCTCTAATTCTAGAATTGAAACTGTAGCTGCTTCCTCTGCTGTATCCAGCTTCATCAAATCTGGTGCAGAAGTCGGCTGTTACATTTCATTCCCGATAACCAACAACCTGCATTTCAGGATTTTTTCGCCCTAACAGCGAACAAAAGTTCGGGATCTCGAAGAATATGACCGACTTCATTGTATAGAGTACAAGTCAAGTCCAACCAGGAGACAATGTGAATTGTCTTGGAAGAAAGGGGCACCCCTCGTGAAAACAAGGTGACCTACAGAAATTTGAAAGGTTTCTGTCTCCATTTCTTCTTTTACCTACTTGAACGAGCCCTGACTTCCACTACAATAACCACGTATAAGTCAGCCTTGACTAGACCTCTTCTCTACGCCTTGAGACAATCCTCATAAGCAAAACCTTTTTTAAGGTACCAAAGCATACACTAGACCCAAGCCAACAACCCCTGTAAAGCCCATTACATGGTCGTTGGTCAAAATCTTACACTATGCTTCAAACCTAAATAATGAGGATTGTACTCTAAAGGAACTAATACAGAAAGTCAATTTTCAGTTCACAATAGACTCAGGGGCTAGAGTTAATGATATACAGTGAACCCTCGTTTATCGCGGTAGATAGGTTCCAGACCCGGCCGCGATAGGTGAAAATCCGCGAAGTAGTGACAGCATATTTACCTATTTATTTAACATGTATATTCAGACTTTTAAAACTTTCCCTTGTACGTAGTACTGTTAACAAACTACCCTTTAATGTACAGAACACCTAATGCATGTACTAACGTACCCTAAAGTAAAACAGGCACAAATATTAAGGGCGACTTTATATCATGCGTTTCCTAAACACGCCAAAAAGCACAATAAAAAATGGCAACCAATGTTTTGTTTACGTTTATCTCTGATTATAATGAAGAAACAAACGCATTTACACATCTGTGTATAGGTTAGTTTCTGCATCGATTATATTGATTATTCAGTACAGTATGTTGATTTGGTTATTACTAATGTTTTACTTAATTTTTCTTAGGACTTCCAAATGAAATGTTTTTCTTTATGACGCCGCCTGAAACGACGGAGTCATAAAGTACGCTCAGTAAACAAACTAAGGAATTTAACGCGCATGATGAAAGTGATAAATAATGATATTACAGTAAAAGCTTTAATAAAATATGTTATTACAAATATTATTTACCGTATCTATATAAAATCATACATACGTAGCAAAGCAGGAAAACAATCTACGAGAGAGAGAGAGAGAGAGAGAGAGAGAGAGAGAGAGAGAGAGAGTTGTTTTACATACGTAAATGTAAATTTTAAACAAAAAAAAAATAGCCCCATTTCATATAAAATAGATTACAAATATTTTACTTTATCATATTACAGTAGTCTGTATAATACTGTAAAGTTCAGTTAAGTATGTTGTTGTTAAAGTCGTGGCGATGAAATTCTCACGAAACAAAAACACGCCATTTGAGTACAACTGCTGATTCTCTCTCTCTCTCTCTCTCTCTCTCTCTCTCTCTCTCTCTCTCTCGTGTTATACAATACTTACATTTAGATGAAGAAGCTAAAATTAGTTTTCTTAGTGTCAATTAAATACAAAACAAAATAATTAGGCCGAGTCTACATCCATCTCAATCATAGCTAAAAATACGGCATCCGATTTCATCAGCAAACCACCATTTTTTGGGAAATATCATTTTATTCTAGAAAATTGCCACTCTCTAAATAGTTAATTGCACATTAAGAAAGCGTGTACTTTTGTTTTTAAATTTCGGGTTTGTTTTAAAAATCGAGTATTGTTGACTTCTTTTTTTTTTTACTTTTGGCTGTGATTAGATCAGCTGTCATCTAGCTGCCGCTCTTGAGTGTGTACGAATACACTAACAAAGTATCATTTATACCATTTCTTAACTTATTCAAACCGTCTACAGTATACAGTTGATATTACATAAGCACCAATGTGTTATAACCTATCAATTTTTTTTTTATTACATTTAAACCCCCCCCCTCTCTCTCTCTCTCTCTCTCTCTCTCTCTCTCGCTCTCTCTCTCTCTCTCTCTCTCTCTCTCTCTCTCTCTCTCTCTCTCTCTCTCTCTCTCTCTCTCTCTCTCTCTGGGCTACTTTTCACTACCTCCCATTCCTTACCTCTCTCTATCTCTCTAACAAATGATATCTTTGTTGCTCCTCAGAGTTTCATTTATATTGAAAATCAATCACGATTCAATTTTCCTTACTTTCTCCAATCTCGCACCATCAGTCACTTCGCGGTATTTTCGATATTTCTGGAAAATCCGCGATATATGTATATACATGGGTTATGAAAAAAATCCGCGAAGTGGTGAATCCGCGATGGTCGAACCGCGAAGTAGCGAGGGTTCACTGTATAGGCCATATTCAGTTCACAGAAGAGGGAGAATGGAATCCTTTCCCGATCCTACTTTTCTCACCAAAACGAGCTGCCCACCGAAGGTGGGGTCCTTGGAGAATCTACCCACTGAAGGAAGGTGTCTCCCTATGCCCATTAGGGGGTCTTAAGGTCTATCTTCGTATAACTTCAGACTTCGAGGAAGGACAGCTCTTCCGAGGCGATACCTTAGGATAAAAAATCTATCCCTAAAAATAACTGAGAGCAGCGCTCACCTACTTATTTACAGAGCGGATCCTGACAGCTCGTCCGCAGTTAATGATCCTAAGAAAATTGCTTCTTCACGGAACTTCTTCCAACACTATTCGAAGCAAGTACATAAGATAAGACTTGTTGTGGTGGCGGAGGGTAGTTCTAAAGAACCCGTCGCCTAAGCCTGCGATGAACAGTGAACTTCTATGGGACTTTCCAGTGCATTGGGTGCATGGGTACATTTACCCTCAAGTGCAAATCATAACTATGATTAACACACTGTTCCACATAGGTGCATATCTGACCGATAACACCAGCTCTGAGTGAACGTTTGCGTCACGGTGTTCATGCATTTCCAAAATCTGCACAAATCAGTCAGAATTGGTTTCACATCTCTATTGAGTGGCATCATTTCGATGAAATTACATATTTTCCCAAAAGGAGAAAATATGGACCCTAATGTGTTTTCATTGCTGGATCAGATTCATACCTGATTGTAACTACAATTGATAATTTAGCTATAAGGTAAAATACTGAACGTATTTGCGTCTAATTGCTGCTATCTCTGTAACAGATGACTAAAACATACTAGAGTTTTAATTAAGTCCTAGAAGGGCCCAACTTGAAATCAGAGTACAGATTTCCTAGGGATAAAGGGTAATCTCTAAGATTTACCGTCCATCCCTATGGAGACACAAACTTTGAATCCTTATAGTCGAAGTCGACACTTTCCTTGCAGGGGGCAGGAAGCCCTAAACTAGTTCCAAGCTTAGTGGATATGACAAATAACGGTAATGTTATATAAAAAGGTCTAGGAGACCATATAAGGAACAAACCCACAGATATTGTACTTTCAAGTAATTCTCAGGTAAACTTCCATCAGGACGACATGGCTGAGCCCAAAAAATGGATTTTGAGCAAAGCGAAAAATCTATTTTTGGGTGAGATGGTCATGTTGTCCTGATGGACCCTCCCTCCTTTCTAAAAGGGAGTATACATATATATAACAAAGTCCCCACCTGAAACTATTCTATCTGGGGCTATTCATGCTTAATTGCAATAAAGAATAGTTCGCCGGGGTGGTACGGGGAGGGGATCCACCGGGTAACCTTGATAGCGGCTCCCCTTCAATTTCGCCACTCTTCCCCCTCAAAGCGAAAATTCTATTTGGGGTGAAGATTGCCATGTGTCGTATCAAGAAATATGTCCCCTGATATTATGCGATATCCTTAAAAGTTATACAGTATTAAGGATACTCGCGCCAGGAGTTAGAATTCTGGAAACCTGTGGGTTATTCTCTGGGAGTATCACTGTAGCCAAATATCCTTTAGAAAGCTGCCTAAAGGAACCTTCCATCAGGACGACATAGCCATCTCACCCAAAAATAGATTTTTCGCTTTGCTCAAAATCCGTTTATTATTACTAGTCAAGCCGCGATCCTGGTTGGTAAAGCAAGATGCTATACGCCCAAGGGGTCCAATAGGGAAAAATAGTCCACTGAGGAAAGGAAATGAATAAATGATGAGAACAAATTAACAATAAATCATTCTAAAAAGAGTAACAACGTCAAAACAGATATGTCATATATAAACTATAAAAACTTATGTCAGCCTGTTCAACATAAAAACATTTGCTGCAACTTTGAACTTTTGAAGTTATACTGATTCAACTACCCGATTAGGAAGATCATTCCACAACTTGGTCACAGCTGGAATAAAACTTCTAGAATACTGTGTAGTATTGAGCCTCATGATGGAGAAGGCCTGACTATTAGAATTAACTGCCTGCCTAGTATTACGCGTAGGATGGAATTGTCCAGGAAGACCTGAATGTAAAGGAGGGTCAGAGTTATGAAAAATCTTATGCAACATGCATAATGAACCAATTGAACGACAGTACCAAAGATTAATATCTAGATCATTAATAAGAAATTTAATAGACCGTAAGTTTCTGTCCAACAAATTCAGATGAGAATCAGCAGCTGAAGACCAGACAGGAGAACAATACTCAAAACAAGGTAGAATGAAAGAATTAAAACACTTCTTCAAAATAGATTGATCACCAAAAATCTTGAAAGACTTTCTCAATAAGCTAATTATTTGTGCAATTGAAGAAGACAAATACCTAATGTGTTTCTCAAAAGTAAATTTGCTGTTGAGAATAACACCTAAAATTTTAAAAGTCATAGAAGTTAAAGAAACATTATCAATACTGTACTGAGATCCGGATGTTGAGGATCCACCGTCCTTGACCTACTTACAATTATACTTTGAGTTTTGTTAGGATTCAACTTCATATGCCATAATTTGCACCATGCACTAATTTTAGCTAGATCTCTATTAAGGGATTCAGCAACCCCAGATCTACATTCATGGGATGGAATTGATGCAAAGAGAGTAGCATCATCTGCATATTCACCAAGCTTGTTTTCTAGGCCAAACCACATGTCATTTGTATATAGTATGAAAAGTAATGGGGCAAGAACACTACCCTGTGGAACACCGGATATCACATTCCTATACTCACTATGGTGCCCATCAACAACAACTCTTTGAGATCTTTTACTTAAAAATTCAGTAATAATGCTAAGAAACAACCCACCCACTCCCAACTGTTTGAGTTTGAAAACAAGGGCCTCATGATTAACACGGTCAAAGGCAGCACTAAAATCAATGCCAATCATACGAACTTCCTGATCACAATCAAGGGATTTCTGTACAACATTGGAGATTGTAAAAAGGGCATCACATGCTCCAAGGCCTTTACGAAAATCAAATTGCAAACTAGGGAATAGATGATTACCTTCAGCAAACCTATTATGGCGTTTTGCCAGGAGACGTTCTAAAATTTTAAATAATATGGGAGTTATGGAAATTGTGCGGTAATCAGATGGACTTGAGCTACCACAAACCCATTTACATAGAGGAATAACATTACCAATTCTCCAACAAGTGCTTAAAGCTCCTCTTCTTGCTAACTTGCACAAAATAACAGATAACTTTGGAGCTAAGAAATCTGCAGTCTATAAAAAACAAAGGAAAAATATCATTTGGGTTTATACCTCCATAAGCATCAAGGTCCATCAACAGAGCATTAATTTCACGAAATCAAAAAGCTAACCTAGTTAATTTAGCCTCAGGAAAACAGGAATGAGGAAGTTCAAGTTTTTCATTACTCTGTTTACTGTCAAAAACATTAGCCAAAAGGGTTGCCTTTTCCTTCGGACAGTGAGTGACTGAGCCATCTGGTTTAAGTAAAGGAGGAACTGTTGCATCTACACCAAAGAGTGCAGATTTAAGGGTAGACCACCATTTATGTTCCTGAGTTGTACCAGAGTTTCTGTCACACCACGTTGTCAACCTGTGGGCGAATGCCATACTCAAGGGAAGGGATACCGTCATCAGGAAGTTGCATAAGCAGGTGCCGAAAGTGGAGGTTTCCCGGTTGAGGAACTCCACCCTTGAGGTTCTTCTCTCTCTGTTCCAGAAGAGATAGAGAGGGCTGCTGAGCAATGGAGGAAAATGTCAAATGATTCTCTCCTCCATAGGGCTATGGCATCGAGGCCCTATGGTAGATCTTCCCAGTCATCTCGGACTCATCAAGGAACTTCCTCTTCTCACCCGTCAACTTCTAGATCCTCCGGACCTGCTAAGGTGTCTAAGCGACCCTTTCCATCCAAAAGGCCAGAAAGGGACCAAGTCCTTCAGAGGAAAGATGGGAGGAAAGGGAGGTGGCCGAGGTGGTCACTCCCATTAAGAATGGCATTCTTCCTCTTCGGCCACCTGTGGGATGATACCTACAGCGCCGCTGGCAGAGGTGGCATCTTCACAGGGCAGAACTGTGGATGGTGGAAGTGATTGCTCTAGGGTTTTGCGTCCTATTCATTCAATCTCTCACTCCTCTGACTTGGTATCCAGTGCCTCTAAGCTTCTATGCAAAGGGATCTGCAAAGGAGCTGGCCCTCAGGGCCAAAGTCCAGACCATAGGTAGTAGGTTGGCCAGGGCACTAGCCACCTGTTGAGATTCTACCAATAAAGAGATTTATGGGGTCTTTTGATTGGCCAGACAATACTACATTGGATCCTTCTCTCTGGTTACGGTTCATTTTCCCTTTGCCTACACACACACACACACACACTGAATAGTATGGCCTATTCTTTACACATTCTCCTTTGTCCTCATACACCGGACAACACTGAGATTATCAAACAATTCTTCTTACTTCACTGTTATTGTTCAGTGGCAACTTTTCTCTTTGTAAGGGTAGAACAGACTCTTTAGCTATGGGAAGCAGCTCTTCTAGGAGAAGGACATTCCAAAATCAAACCATTGTTCTCTAATCTTGGGTAATGCATAGCCTCTGTACCATGGTCTTTCACTGTCTCTTGGATTAGAGTTCTCTTGCTTGAGGGTACACTTGGGCACTATTCTATCTTAATTCCCTTCTTCTTGGTTTGTTAAAGTTTTTATAGTTAATATAGGAGATATTTATTTTAATCTTGTTCTTCTTAAAGTATTTTATTTTTCTTTGTGTCCTTTCCTCACTGAGCTATTTTCCCTGTTGGAGCCCCTGGGCTTATAGCATCTTACTTTTCCAACTAGGGTTGTAGCTTAGCAAGTAATAATAATAATAAAAATAATACTGCAGAAGGTCGCTCTCCAAGAGGTTGTGGACGTTTCCCCAGGCTTCTACAGTCAAATTTTTCTGGTGAAAAAGGCGACTGGAGGCTGGAGACCTGTCATCGATCTTTGTCCTCTAAACAAGTTTGTGCAACAAACTCAGATCAGAATGGAGACGGCAGACATGGTCATTCAAGGGACTTCATGTGCACACTGGATCTGAGGGACGCATACTTCCAGATCCCAATCCATATGTCTTCAAGGAAGTATCTAAGATTCATACACGAGGAAAAGACAAACCAGTTCAAGGTTCTATGCTTCAGTCTCACGACAGCTCTTCAGGTATTCACCAGAGTGTTCGGCCTAGTGTCATCTTGGGTTCACAGGAAGGGCATCCGTCTTCTCAAGATATCTGGATGACTGGCTGATCCTAGCAGACTCGGAGACAACCCTTCTTCGTAATCGAGACATGCTTCTCGAGTTTTGTCAGGATCTGGGGATCCTGATAAATCACGACAAGTCATTAATGCAACCTTCACAAACGCTGATATACCTCAGTATGAAAATAGACACCGTCCAAGAGAAAGTCTTCCTATCAGACGAAAGAGTACACAGACTCAGGGAAGTGGCTAAGCCCTTCCTCAGAAAGGAAGTCCTTCTGGCCTCTCGTTGTTTGTCTCTTAGGCCATCTAACCTCTCTGATCCGTCTAGTTCCAAACGGCAGCCTCAGGATAAGATCCCTGCAATGGCAGCTGAAGTCCGAGTGGAACCAACACTGATTCACCGGACACTAGAGTTCCAATAACTCAGGATCAGGTGATGGATTTGAGTTGGTGGATGGCAGACAAAAACCTTCGATGGGGCCAGAATCTTCTTGTTTCCCCTCCGGATTTGATGCTCTTCACAGATGCATCAAAAGAATGGTGGGGGCTCACCTGCTGCACCATACAATCTCCAGCCTTTGGTCAGAATCAGAAAGGAACCAGCACATAAATATTCTAGAGATGAGTGCAGCTTACCTAGCTCTTCATTAATTCCAACAGTTGCTGGCAGGTCACTCTGTGGTGTTGATGAGCGACAACACCAAAGTAGTGGCTTACATAAACAAACAGGGCGGTACCTTTTCACAGCCTCTATGCCATCTTGCAGTAAAGATCCTCAGATGGTCAGATCATTCGGTGTCCCCATCAGCTCGCTTCGTTCCCGGCAAGAGGAATGTGCTCGCAGACAATCTGAGTAAAGCGGCTCAGATAGTAGGCTCCGAATGGTCTTTGAGTCGTCAGATAGCCAACAAAGTCCTGACTTTGTGGGGGTTCCCCGACTGTAGATCTGTTATCAACATCTCTGAACAACAAGCTTCTGCTGTACTGTTCTCCAGTTCTGGATCCTCAGGCTCTAGGGCAAGATGCATTTTAACAACGGTGGGACAACATCGGCGTGTACTCATTTCCCCCGTTTTGTCTGATGAGAAGACTGCTTAACAAGACCAAAGCATCCAGAGATCTAATGATGACCCTTGTAGCTCCGCTAAAGTATCAAGCAGAATGGTTCCAGAGATATATACACCCAACCCTTCACTGGACTCGGTCTTGTTCATCAACCCTCAGACAATGACTGTTCCGTAGCCAGAGCTCTCCCTTCGGCCGGATTTTTTGATAGAGATAGCTTCCTTTCTCATCCTTCAGTGAGGTTTTCCAATAATGGATAAATACAGTATCATTTTGCCAAGGACAAATAATCTGCATCCAATTGACAAGAGCATACACTCTTATGTCCTCCCTCCTCCTATGGAGGGTTGCGAGTAGTTCTCTCTTTATCTTCGCGATCTGAACATCCGGTCGCATGGGAAGACTAGGTTCATCAAAATACCGCCGAGCTTTCATGATCACTTGTTTCTACAGGAGTTTTCAATTTTAGCCTTTCATTGGGGAACAAGTTTGATCTTCAAACTCTGTCATGCAAGAAGACTCTACGGTCATACAAGCTTTTAGCTCGTGGCTTCCTGTACAAGTTTGACCACTGGGACTCATACTCCTAGTCTTTTTTTTTTTTTTTTTTTTTTTTGCCCATTGCCAGACATCCATTATCAGGCCTGTCATGTCCAGGCACGGTCAGTTTTGATAGCACCTCAGGTTTTCATGAGTTTACCTTAGGGTCAACTTGCTCCTTCAGGATCAGCCTTGTTCTCCGAAGACTTCGGGACTACTAGCTGATCCATGTCTCGAGCTCTTCTGAAACAACTCCTCGAACTTACCATAATCTGATGATTGGAGTAAATTTCATGAGATACATGACTTCTGTATCGGATATTGTTATCCATACACTTGGTCATCAGCCTGCAGAAGCTTCTGCAGGTTTGCCAAGCCTGCATCGGTCTCCGTCGAATCCATCCCCTTTAAGAAGAGCCAGATCTAAGGTGCATCAACACCAGGGATCTTTAGTTCTCTACAAGATCCGATCCCGAGACAGGCCTGGTAATGAGGTTGCTTGATGAGAATCTCATCCAAGGAGTCGACCTCCTCATTTTTCACAGATTTGACGTTTCTTACAGATGCATCAAAGGAAGCGGAAGAGGCCACATACAGTACCATATGTCCTCAGAGCTCTAGTCAGAGCACGAATGGTACCATCTCTTAAATCTCCTTGAAAGGAAATCTTCCTTCTTTTGGAAAGAATCGCCTACAGTGGCAGCAGATGTTGGTCTCTTTTTCCATCCACAGGAAAGACTTCCTTCTCCTATTTGGTTTCTTCTTTGGGGGATTCCTCCGATGGTATTTAAATTTATCCATTCCCTTTCCATGTGAAATTCTTTCCTCCAACCTCTGTTCAGCAGTCTCCCTACTTGCAGGACGAATCACTGATAACAGCGGCAGGCGTTGGTCTCTTCTCTCGCCCACAAGAAAAGACTTCCTCCACCTGTTAGTCGCCGTTCAAGAGATTCCTCCGAGGGAAAATGGTCTCGCCCATTCCCCATCAGGTCTCTTCGAAGCAGGCCTTGTCTGGGGCAGTCTGATCTTGTTAGAGGACTCGGCTAGCCCATCAGATTTGCCTCTACAGCAAGACTTGTCTTGCCTAACAGACGCCTCACACCTAGTTGACACGTCTGCAACTCCCGACAAAGGACCCTGGAAGAACTCCCCTTACAACATGATCTACTCTGACAGCTACATGTTGACATCTTCCGCAAAGCATAGCTTTGTTGTGACTCCATGCCTGGAGATTATCCAGCTCCTCTTCTCTCAGGAAGCCCCCCTCCCCCCACTTCTGCAACAAGTTGCTGAGACAATGGCAGGATACCGGCGATTTTGCTTCAGCTTAGGTCTTCCAGACCAAGTGGACTGGTTTCTGTAGTTAGAATTGTGTAAGGGATTTCTCTCCTCTCGGATCCATTATTCTAGTAATAGTTTCTCATGTTGCCTGCGGGAGTAAGACCGCTCTTTGTCTCAGGCAATGAAAGGCCTCTACTTGTCCTTGATTCTCTCCTTCAGACGTAAATGTTTTAACTCTTCTTCTAAATCATCATCGTCTCCCTTCTTTCAGAATTTCAAGCCTACCTGCCTGCAGTCGGAGGGGAAATCACCTCCACGGGGCATGGTCCTTCGGTCCCAGGGGTAACCCCCGACAATCCACAACTCCTAGCAGCAGATCTTAAACTGACTTTGAGGACAGGTCTCCTCTCGCGTTGGCCTCAGCCAAGGGAATGGGCGTACCCCATGGGTCGCCCTTAACGTCTCTCACTCACGACGAGGAACCAATTAATACTCACTCGGCTTCTATCCAGGCAGCTCGACCCCAGGTTCAACTCTTTGGATTGGAAGTCTTTTGTAGCATGAAGTATGATCCACATGAACGGCTACTATGCCATTGATTAACTTGAGGGTCTACCTCAAGGAAGCTACAGTAGCTCATCTCCGTGTGTTTGGTACTCTTCGTCAGCCCGGGGAAGGTCAAAGGAGGGTCACCAAGAATACGTTCTTGGCTGGGATTTGTAAGGTTATGGACCCAACTTTGAATCCTGATCCTTCTCCTCATAGAGGGGACCTAGAGCTCATAACTTTAAGAGCAGAAATACGCCCCTAACGTTTATAAAAATTACTCTGTGATACAGGCCATGCCAGCAGCCATATGAAAGAGCTTATGACCTTCACCATCCCACTTCCTGCAAGACGTGACCCACAGGAACATGGAGACGTTCTTCATTGTCCATGTGGTGGCTACACAATAAATGGTTTTTAACACCTCCAGCTCCTTGCTGGACAAGTAACAGATGGGGAGGACAGAGTTTAACCACGACTAAGCCTGGGATGAATGACAGAGAATGATTGGTTCTTTCATCTTTTATCTTCCTCCTTATGGGGCAACAGCTCCTACGGTACGCTGCAAAGCTGACTTCCACTGTCTGCTGGTATAGAACCATTTCCTTTGTGTAACCTGGTATAGTTAGATATACTTCTTACGTCTCCCATATCCCCCGGCGATGTGGGATTGGGTAACGTTTATAGTTGATTCTAAGATTCCTACATTTCTGAAAATGTTTACATAGACTAGTCACACTGCTAGTATCACACATTCACAAAAATTGCGCAGTCCATAACTGTGCTTTGCACCAATAGATTAGCAAGGTGTCAGGGTTTCTCCCTATTACGTGGGGAGCACATACAGAAAAACCCCGGGTCAAAGACCAGCCAATTGGTCGGACTTCCACCCTCCTAAGGGGTGTCATCCCTAATGAATAGCGTAGGTTTGTAGTAGTGTCGGAATGAATGACAAATTTTGAAGTAATTTATATTATTCCTAACATACAAACCTGTAGGTATATACAGTATACAAATTGGACCGCCATCAACTGTCACCCAAGAAGTTCTGCCTCCAATAAAAAGTAATTAGACAACACTGAAGTGTGTGTGTGTGTGAGTGGGGTGGCCAGCTACCACACCTATCCCAACCGCTAACTAGCGGAAGGGTATTTTATACCTCGCTAAAGTTTTATGGCTAGTTTCACTATAATCCTGAATAAATAGCTACAGGTTTTTATGTTAGGAAAATACAAATTACTTCCAGATTTGTCACTTTTTAGATCACACACTTTACAGTAACCCCTCAAGATATTATGGCTGTTCCATTTCAGAAAAAGAAAACTTAATACTGAACCAATTTATCAATCTACAAAGTGGAATGTGATGAGGTTATATGGAATTGTTGGAAGGTTGTTGCAAGCAGTGAAAAGTTTCTATGAAGATAGTAAAGCGTGTGTTAGGATAGGAAATGAATTGAGCGTTTGGTTTCAAGTGAGAGTGCGGCTGAGACAGGGATGTGTGATGTTGCCATGGTTGTTTAACTTGTATGTTGATGGAGTGGTGAGAGAGGTGAATGCTCGAATGCTTGGACGAGGATTAAAACTTATAGACGAGAATGATCATGAATGGGAGGTAAATCAATTGTTGTTTGCGGATGATACTGTACTGATTGCATACTCAGAAGAGAAGCTTGGCCAATTAGTGACAGAATTTGGAAGGGTTTGTGAGAGAAGGAAGTTGAGAGTTAATGTGGGTAGGAGTAAGGTTATGAGATGTACGGGAAGGGAAGTTGGTGCGAGGTTGAATATCATGTTGAATGGAGAGTTACTTGAAGAAGTAGATCAGTTTAAGTACTTGGGGTCTGTTGTTGCAACAAATGGTGGAGTGGAAGCAGATGTACGTCAGAGAGTGAATGAAGGATGCAAAGTGTTGGGGGCAGTAAAGGGTGGTAAAGGATAGAGGGTTAAGCATGAATGTAAAGAGAGTTCTGTATGAGAATGTGATTGTACCAATTGTGATGTATGGATCGGAGTTGTGGCGAATGAAAGTGACGGAGAGACAGAAATCGAATGTGTTTGAGATGAAGTGTCTGAGGAGTATGGCTGGTGTATCTCAAAAAGATAGGGTTAGGAATGCAGTAGTGAGGGTGAGAACAGGTGTAAGAAATAATTTACCAGCTAGAGTGGATATGAATGTGTTGAGGTGGTTTGGCCATGTTGAGAGAATGGAAAATGGCTGTCTGCTAAAGAAGGTGATGACTGCAAGAGTTGATGGGAGAAGTATAAGAGGAAAGTCAATAAGTCAATGTTTGGGTGGATGGATGGAGTGAAGAAAGCTCTGGGTAATAGGAGGATAGATGTGAGAGAGGCAAGAGAGCATGCTAGAAATAGGAATAAATGGCGAGCGATTGTGACGCAGTTCTGATAGGCCCTGCTACTTCCTCCGGTTGCCTTGGATGACCGCGGATGTAGCACCAGTAGGGAATTCGGAATTGGTGGATAACGGGGGAGGGTGGGCTGTGGCACCCTAGCAGTACCAGCCGAACTCGGTTGGGTCCCTCGTCAGGCTGGGAGGAGCGTAGAGAGGAAAGATCCCTTTTTTACATTTGTTTGATGTCGGCTACCCCCCCAAAATTGGGGGAAGTGCCTTGGTATATAGATAGATAGATAGACAAACTCTTGCTTGACACAAAATGACGATGTGGTGCAAAAAGAAAACAAAGTTATTGAAAATATGCGTCTGCTTCCCTCCCAGTGGAGAAATTAAGGCAATGCACTGACAAATCAAAACTAAATATGAAACTTGTGTTTAATTATATCAACAAGATTGTGGGTTGCACTTGAAAATAGTATGTGAATACTGGAGTAAATACACTGAAGCTGGTATATTTTCAAGAGTTTTTTGAAATATAAAAAAATCTATTTCCAGATGTATTTCTGATTTCTGTTGAAAGGTTAATTTTACAACTGAATTGCTTCAAAATACACAAAGTGTCTTGTAGTTTTTTTGGGTAGATTAATCAAAGAAAATATCTTTTCTTTTATTTCTAAATTTGATTTCAGATCACTTGGCTTATGGAAGATAGTGCAGCGTACAAAACAGTGCCTCGATTTTACAGTGACTGCTCATTTTCTTCATTTAATAGGATGCTGGTTTTACAATGGACATCTTCCATCACAACCTTCAGTTTGGTTGTTGAATCTTGTGACAATCACTTTAATGTGTGTACTTGGGGAATATCTTTGCATGAGAACTGAAATGCAAAATATTCCTGTCATGAGTTCTAAAGTTGACCTATAAAAGTCATTTGCAGATTTCTGTGCACAGAATTGCAGTGTTACAGGTATTTTTATTGTTTTATAAGTGTTTCATTGTCATCACCATGTGTACAAAGTGTCTCCATGTCTTTGTCATTTAGTTTGTAGAGTGAGTAGAAGTTGATGATTTAAATGTGATATTTTGGATTAGTGGGGTTATTGAGAACAGCTGCTGAGTCCTGTATTTGAAATTTTGAACAATGAAAGTGTACTATATACTCATTATTTTCTTGGGTGTTAAATAAGATACTTGGGATTTTACTTATCACATCCCATCCATCATATGTTGGCCAACATTTATAGTCTGAAGTGTTCCAACAAGACTCAGTCTATTTCTACCAGAATCAGCAATGTGGTTGTCATACAATGCATGATATACATGGAATCATATGTTTGTTGGCACCATTCATTCACAATACATTTTGTGAGTCTGCGGCATATTTGCAACATGAATTCCTCAGCTTCTTTGCAGGATTTTTTACTTTTACAATTATTAAGCATGTTTTATCCTTTGTCAGCTAATTCACAATGTTGCACTTATTTCTCCCGTTCTATTAATTAAGGTATAAAAACATTACCAAAAACTCCCTTGATTAGAGCTGTAACAAAAATATAAATGAATATAATATGCTTAACAAACTAAATTGCATAGCAAAAACTTGGAAAGTACCATATTCCAATTCCCACTAATGCAAGTACTTCTCTCTCTTTCTCTTTCCATTAAAGTTATTTTTTTTTCTCTCTCTCTCTCTCTCTCTCTCTCTCTCTCTCTCTCTCTCTCTCTCTCTCTCTCTCTCTCTCTCTCTCTCTCTCTCTCTCTCTCCCCCCCCATACACAGGCATATTTTCAGATATATTTTCATATTCTCTTAAGTCTTGGTCTCTTATGTAAATGTCGTTCTAGTCATAAATGCCATTTATTTAATCTAGCCATTTTTCTTTTGAGCTGTTTTAGTGATTCATATAAACATAGTCATCAAAATACCCTATGCCTTTCTCATTTTACAAATTGCTAGAAATATTACTCTGCTAACCAAACAATGTTAAATCAATTATCTCCATTGATAAAGTCAATTTATAATAGTTTTAAAACATTCTCAGTGCATTTCAAAAATGATGTGAGTGTATCAATGATAAAGCATAGTTATATCACTGATTTGTTCACATCATAAAATGATATTCAAGATATATATAGAAATTAATTGGCATTTCTTTTTTAAATCACACTGATGATTATGCATTGCCTTTTCTACAACTTTCTTGGTTTTGTTAAAACAACATAGTGAATACCCCACTGCAATAACTTCTAAGTACTGTACTGTATTAACATAAACTCATATTTACCAGAACATTTTCATAGTTCCTCATGGTAAAACTTCTAATCCTCGTGGACTTGTTTTTACTTAATATAATCTCAAGAGCAACACTTTATCTGGATATTTTTTTGTTTTGTTTACCATTATTTCATAAACATTTTTTATGGTAAATTCAAAATTTTATTTTGTAAAACATCTACAAATATTCATAGTCCCTTGCGACCTAACTTCTAAACCTCGTTGACTTGAATTTACTTACTCATTTCCACACAGAACTTAATTTACTTCCATATTTTTTCCCATTTACATTGATTCCTTTTCACAAGTACGATTTCTCAAGTTGAACTTGAAGTTTTATCTAGCATTTTATTATTTTATGGTTTACAATTGGAACTGATCTACAGGAAAAGCTGTACAATTGCTTGTCTTTCTAGTTACTATTTGAGATACTATCGTACTATGTGTTTTTATTAGCCATCACTGTTGATACATATTTTATTTATAGCCAGTTAGATACATATATTGAAGAGAAAAATTAGTATTGAGCATAAAAGAAAAGGTTCAGAAACTAAAGGTGCCAGACTATCAATGGCAGGCAAACCAGTATCCTTATTAGTTTTCAACTACTGCATTTTTGTACTAATTATTGAATTTGGATTTTTGCTACTGTATCAATTAAATCTGGTTACTTGCTGAATTATTACCTTATAGATTTATTCTTCATATGGCAGAGTTTTTTTCTATTCTCTTTGAATTATAATTTTTTCTGTTATCAACTTTTCATACTGTACTGCACTGTTTATGTTGCATTTTCTAACCAGTCTTTTATGTTTCATCATTTTATGGGTTTCACTGTTGTTGAGCCTGCTGCTGGGTGGAAATTTCTCTGTATTTGAAGTCCTCTTTCTGTGTATCAGCAAATTTTCCCAGACACAGTTAGTGCCAGAAATCATAATCTTTTTTATTATTATTTTTATTTTTACTGACTTGTTATTGTTATATAAATTGTTTCAAGCTCATTCCTAATAATACAGGAAAAGAAATTAAGAGGTAAAGAATGAGTCATGAAGGGAAAATAACAATGTAAAAGAAATGTAAAAGAACAACAAAAGACTACAATGTAAAGTGACTTGTGTTGGTCTGCTCATTAAAAGGATGTACCCCAGGTTTTTTACTTCTAGAGTTCCAGAAATTAATTGCATTGTTTTGAGGCTCATTCTGCAATTTAGTCACACTAGGGAGAAGACTTATAAGAGAACTGTGAGGTATTGAAACATATAAGAAAAGTAAAGACTTTAAGTTCATTACCTGATGGGAGGTACATGAAATGGATCTCAAGTTTTGTCTTCAAATTTAAGACTAAAGTTATTTTCTGAAGATTCATTAGGAAAAGGCTATTTAAAATTGAGCAGACTCATTGGTCAAAGGGATTTTCTCTGGGTAGACAGGTCTCCAAAAGACACTACACTATTGGTTTATCAAGTTTTTGTGCAGTCAAAGAATAAATAGATGTGTTGGAAAAAGGTTATTGTCTGGGTCATTCAAATAACCTTACCCGTGAGATACACTGTGAATGGTTGCCCAAGCAGTAGTCATATACTTTGCCAACAAGAGAATCTCCAAGTCCAATTGTTCAAAGTGGGCTCCATCTTCATTAGAGTACTCTACTTTTATGTCGTATACTTGGTCGTCTTCCTCCTTGGTGGCGAGGAAGGAGTGCCAGTCTTTGGTAGATGTGCTAACCCAGTCACCTTGCTAGCTTTCATGCAGTTTACTGTTCTACCCTATTGCTCCTTACCTCCTTTGGCCAGACTGCTGCCCAATGCGAAGATGCCACATCTGCCTTATCCTCGTACAAAATTGTGTTCTATTGTGTTCTTTTGTGTGCCTGTAGCTCAACATGCCTGCACTACTATCCTACCAACTTAGACCTTACTTTTCCCACCATTCATCTAACTGGTGTTTCTTGGATTGGGTTCTATTTGTGCCTGTCCATGCTGAAAGAGACTATTTTTTCTTATGACTGATTTATTGCATCAATAACTGAAGCACTTAATAGATGCGAGACTCTTCTATGCCATTGTCAGTTATACCTGCTTCTGCTGCCATTGACAGCTTCATTTGCAGTAGTGACCATTTTCCTTTCCAATGACCCAGCCTGATGCTCTGACTGGTTTTCTACTTAAATCTATATTGTTTTTTACTTTATTAATTTCAGAACAGTATGAATACCTATATTTAGCCAATTGACCATTATTATGGTTGAAATTTGACCTTTTAAATGTTCAACAACGAATCACCACATAGCTTCCGAACTTTCCCCTTTTATACACACTTCTCTCAGGTAATCTATTTTGACAGTTGGTGATTGTGATTTTGAACATTTAATTTTCGTGGTCATTCAACACGGACTATTTTCTTTAATGTGAGCGAATTCTAAAATTAATATACAGTACTGTACTGTAATGCACTAATTACAGGATTATTAATATATCAAAAAAGATGAATTGATTTATGACTAAGCTTTTAATTCAATCTAGCAGAACAAAAGCTTAATACCAGGAATAGCACTTTGTCAGAGGTTATGCCCAAATGTTATCTTTGGAATCCTTTATCACCATGTTCATAATTTCATTCATATATTCAAGGTACTATACTAAGTAGATATGTATGTTACTGGTTACTGCCATCTACATCTCACACACATTGAACTGTGATTCTATGCTTTTCCCGAAGAATTGTGTCATGTACAAGTTCTTTGCTCTAAACTCTGCAAGTTCATCCTCTCTATATACAGTCTTTTGGGTTATCAAGAGCCTTGGTACCTGATTCACTAAGTATTTTCAAGGATTTATTTCCGTATAAGATCTTTCAAGTATTCAGCAACTCGGCCTTCTATCTATGTTGGGATTTGGTAAATATATGATTGATGGGTTGTGATGAAATAAACCAGTTTATATAATTTTTTTAATCCATTTTCATGTAAATAGTTCACTCATCCATGTCCTACAAAACTCACAAACTAATTCCATAATACATGAACTATGATTTTAGTGAGTGATATATACATCGGTTCCAGGTGACACATCTTATGTAAAGGTTGGGCTTATGAACGTATCTTAACCTTATTCTTTTTATGTAGGGTGAAAGTGTTGTGATATAGGAAAAAGTCTTATTTATTTTCATAAAGATTCACATTTACACAATACATTTTTTTTGTGTTTCATGGTTTTCCACACTCACTTATGGTTTTACATTCATGGATCATTCCATACCACAGATAAGAGATATAACCACAAAATTTTACTTGAATTTTGAACCTCATCTTACCTGAAAATCGCGTTGATTGCCAAAAGACTTTTCTTTTTTCTTTTGTTATTTTGTATATTTTCTTGGATAGTTTATATCTTACTCATAAAAGTTCAAGAGTTGAATGTACAGTAGTTCATTGGGATAGGCGTAAACTTTTTTATTTTCATATTGATTTTATTGATGGGGTATTTGTCGTCTATCTTGGTCAGAAATAGAATAATGTGAAGTTAGTTTTACAATTTAAAAAATATGATTTGGTGTTACCTTGCCAGGAGTGAAGCCAGTTGGTTCAAATGATTCTCATTGATACACAACTATTAATAATACACTATAGTAAATTTCATAAATTGGAGCCTTTATGTTTGTTGGGGACAGACTGTGTGTAAAATTTCAAAAGTTAACAGCCCACCGCCCTGCCGGTGCCCCGCCGCTGGGCCGGCGGTTGCCTCTGTGGTGTTTTCCATCTTGGTTGTCCAGTGTGTTCTCCTTGATGTCTTTTCACCTTGCAAGACAAGGGTTGAGACTTAATCCAACGTTAAGCTAAAGATATGGCCGTCTAAGGGGGGGGGGGTTGTTGTCGCAGGGGTGTAGGTAAGGATACGGCTCCTAAAGTTAGGTTAGGTGGAGAACCTTAGGTGAGGTGGTGTTTTTTTGTTTGTTTCCCATTTATAATGTGGTTTTCCACTTAACTTTTGAAATTTTACACACAGTCTGTCCCCAACAAACATAAAGGCTCCAATTTATGAAATTTACTATAGTGTATTATTAATAGTCATGTATCGATGAGAATTATTTGAGAAAAAAATCTGTTATACACCTCACTAGAAAATTTGTAAACTGAAAGGGCAATTTTAAAGCACAACTATGAAATTTTAAGAAAAATTTCTAAGCATAGTTACCAACATAATGTATTTAGAAATTATAAAAGATATGAAAAGCATAACTTTTAAATACTCTATTTTCTATATATTTTATTCATTCATGTTGTATATATGCATATAAACAAAACTCAATACAGGTCTAGTATTAACAACCAACCTACTGCTTAAAAAGTCATGTATTGCTTTTTATTAATAAAATCATTATTAGTCAATAAGCTATTAATGATCTAGCTGGTCCCAGAATATGGCCATATGGTTTAAGTGCCATGCCATGTATCATCAAGTTTGGGCACTAAAATTATTTTGTATCTTAGGGGATTTATAGAAAAAATTTCTTCAAGAGAAAATCACAGTTGCATATGCTATATAAAAGTAATAATCATTTAAAATTTAATGTCTTCTTTCTAGTTGAATATCAGATTAAATTAATGATACACAATGTTAATCAGGTATTCTAAAAATCTTTGATACTGATAAATCATGTTATTATTATTATTATTACTATCCAAGCTACAACCCTAGTTGGAAAAGCAAGATGCTATAAGCCCAGGGGCTCCAATAGGGAAAAATAGCCCAGTGAGGAAAGGAAATAAGGAAATAAATAAATGAAGAGAACAAATTAACAATAAATCATTCTAAAAACAGTAACAACGTCAAAACAGACATGTCATATATAAACTATTAATAGCATCAAAAACAAATATGTCATAAATAAACTATAAAAGACTCATGTCCGCCTGGTCAACAAAAAAGCATTTGCTCCAACTTTGAACTTTTGAAGTTCTACTGATTCAACCACCCGGTTAGGAAGATCATTCCACAACTTGGTAACAGCTGGAATAAAACTTCTAGAGTACTGCGTAGTATTGAGCCTCGTGATGGACAAGGCCTGGCTATTAGAATTAACTGCCTGCCTAGTATTACGAACAGGATAGAATTGTCCAGGGAGATCTGAATGTAAAGGATGGTCAGAGTTATGAAAAATCTTATGCAACATGCATAATGAACTAATTTGTGAACAAAATGCATGCAAGTTATGAAGTATGATTTATGTTTAACAATAAGCTTTTTTTTTTTTTGTCCCGATATGCCAAGATATGTATTCCATATAAAAGTTGAGTCTACACATCAAAACATTAACCTAAGTTATGATTGACACATATCTAAGAATTGCTTTTAAAATGTAAGATACTAAAATATCCCACAACCTAACATACCTATTAAATTAAAATCAGTAGAATAGAAAAATAATGATGGACAATGAATTTTATAACCAAATAAAACTACTCAAATTCAGTAATAAGGATTCAATGTTTAATATTGTCTTGAACATTTTCATGTTATTATCACAATATATCTTTATTATGAGTGAGGTTTTAAGATCAATTTGCCCATAGCATAGTGTGTGCTTTTGGCAAAATTAAAATCTTTTTGTATCTTAAACCTTGAATTGTCTGGTACAGTATGCAGCAAAACTAGTGATACTTTTTTATTTTTGCTTCAGACAAGAGTTGTGCTTAGATTAAGTTGCCACTTAGTATTAAATCTTATATTTCTCTTATATTTCACTTTGTAAACATGTGTATGTATGAGACAATGTTGGTCACTTATTATGGATTATTTTATCATTGAATAATGTTAGATTGTTAAGAAAAAACATTTCATGCTAAAATAATACTGTATTTCAGAACAAAAATTAAATGTTACTGTAGCACGAATTCCTTTGTCAACATAACTCCGCGAGAGTCGGTGAGACTAGTGTCTGAGCTTTCCATCTGGATAGAAGGATTCAAACTGGGAAAGAGGGCGTCTAGATGGAGAACAGTTTAACGAGAGTACTATAGTCTAATGATAACAATTTATACATTTGGGATATGATTTGAAAATTATTACTTATTTTTTGCTTATGTCGTTTATTGTATAAAACTAACGTTAGTTAGGATCGTGATTTCAAAACTTGCAATAAATTATTACAAGTTATAGTTTAGACTATAGTCAGTGCTACATATATAGTTCTAGTCTCCCTATGAATTTTTTCAGTTTGAGGGAAAAATAATAGATATATAAATAAATAGAAAATAAATAAGCTAGGTGGTGAGTCATCTTCGCTATTAGTAATTCAATTAATTCTACCTTTCTATTATTTTACTTTTACTTTATGAAAGGATGGCTATAATCAGATCAGATATATTCAGCCACACGTGTTATGGGCAGATTCTGCAGAAAGACAATAGTAACGTATCTTAAATTATAATAATAATAATAATAATGGTGAAGATGATGATGATAGAATGGTTAGGCCTGTGCTATTGGCTTTATAACTCTTCGTCTTCGTATGCAGTTGTGCAGCAGATGTCTCTCTTGCCTCCTAGGATGGCTTTTCAATTTTTCTCCTTCATTGCATCGTTTAGCCATCTAAAACAGTCATTTCATTGATGTTAAGACGATTGGTTATACTGTATCAATTTTTTTTTATAGAGAACCTGGTAAATAAACTTAACTAGTGATACAGTTATCCAGTACTTGTTGGGTAGCTTTAGCCATACTGTATTTGACAGATGACTTGCTTGTGAGAGTGCCACCGTGAGACTGCCAGTTGATGTCCGGTTAGACCCCACCCACAACTACATCTCCGACACGTTCTTTATGTTAAATACATGACTATGATGGCTAAAAAGTCAGACTCATTAAGTATTTATTTGATTTTTCTATCATAATTAAAGATTATTGGGTTAATTTTTCCATAATCTACCTGATATTGGGATAAAAATATAGCATAAATTCTTTAAATCCTGCTTAATGAACTGTAAATTTTATTGAGCAAAGTTTCAAAATTCTTTGTCTTGGAAACCTAGTCTCATTAGTAATGTGAAGAATGTGAGAGTTGCCATTTAGTGACTTTCAAATGCAAAATCACTGAATTCAGGTATCACCAGTTTTGCTGTATATGGTACAAGAAGGCTCATTTTAATCTCCAAATGTGTGTGTAAAATTGTAAAATTCAGTGTAGATTCTGTATATGTTAATTAAGTATATAAAGAAATTTTCTTTCTGACTGAACATTCAAAAATGGTTTCATCAGCTGTTCTTCCTGCTCACTTCTCTGTATGTACTGTTTAACATGTTTGAAAAATAAGGGCTAAATGATTCATCTATACAGAGCATATTTGCTATAATTGTAGTACAGTATACCATTACATGTTCTTGGTAAACATTTGTCATTTACATATATTTTCATTGATATGAACATACAATAATACATTGTGATTTTATATAGCTCATTGTAAGTTTATTCTGTAAAAAAGATACAAAAGCTGAAGTTATTACAAATTGGTTAAAAGGCATGCATGACAGTTGCCATATTTGTTCATAAATATGATCAGTGTAATGATAGGCATAGAAATCACATTTACTATAACCAGTAAAATTGTAGTTATGACCAACAAAAAATTACAGTATTTATTTAATAAAAGCCAAGAAAGTGGCTGTCATTATTTGAGCTTGGAGAAAGTTATGCCTTGTAAAATATGCTGTGTGTTTGAGCCGATTTGTCCTTGCTCATTAAATCACTTATATTGCTATCATGCTTCCATATACTGTACTGTGCTATCTTAAATTTGTTCCTAAGCAACATACAAACCCTCATCCTCTAATTAGGGAGATTGATTCTGCGTTAGCTGGAGTCATTCGTTAAATTGGTTATCCATGTGGTGAAGGTGCAGGGTGAGTAGCACCTCCCCCTTTGCAGGCAGTGAATCTTCCCCTTTGATTTGACCACTGATGCATACACACGTAGGCTACACGTCAGCTCCTTACAAAACGTTTCCTTTTCTTTCTCTTTCAGGAAGTGATGGAATAGAAGCAAGAAGTTTGTGTTTGCCAAGGAAAAGTGGACACTGGCTACTGGTTCACTGCTAAACCAGCTGTATATCCACACTCCCTCTGTGCATCTTGTAAGGGTGCGTGATTGTTCACAATCCTCCATGTGTGCCGAGTGCAAGTGGTGGCCTCCGGTGCAGTGGCAACTATATGCCCTGAAATGAAAGAAAAGTTCATCAGGGTTGGACTAAGCAACACCCAAGAAGACTACTATGAAGTTTTTCTCTGCTTTGGTCAACTCAAGGAGTATGGCTGCCCCCTGGATCAGTATCCAGGTACTGTAGTATGCTGCAGGGGCTTCGAGCCCTAGGATCTACATCGCCGAATTTTTCAGGTTTCGCTTTGGAGGCTGGAAGCTCTTTGCATGTAACCGTGTAGGCTGTTGAGGAAGTTGAACTAAGGAAGTCTAGGGTGTTCTTAGGTCTTTTAGCTAGGCCCTCCATGACTTTGTTCAGGGAGTTAGCACCCAAGGTTACTTTTACCCCCGGTTCCTCATGTGCAAGTGTTCCTGGTGATGCCAGTGGTGAAGGGCATGGTGGTTCCCCCAGTCTCAGGGACCCCAGTGCCAAAAAAAGGCTAATAAGTCTGGTAAGGTAGCTCCCAGCTTGGCAGGCGACATGCCGGGAGGTGTGGTCCCCCTAAGTTGGCATAAGAAAGGTAAAGCTCAGGCTAAGGTAAGTATGTGTCTGTCTGTCACCTCAACCCTTGTGTCGAGATCCAAGCATGGTTCCTCCTCTCTGTGTCTGAGGTTGTGCCTCCAGCCCCACTTCTGGTGGGTTTGCAGGGTCTTATGAGTTTGCCTACCCCCTCCCATGTAACAGAGTGCCCAATGTTGTAGTTCCTGTTGGAACAACCAGAATGGTTTCTTCCCTCAGGGGAAGTGTCATCATCGTTGCTTGCTCAGACCTCGGCCACTCTGCTTGCAGAGCCAGGAAGAGGAAGAAGGATGTGTGCCATTCTTCCTCATCCTCTGTCTCTGACTCTTCTTCTAAGATGAAAAGAAAGGGGCCAAAGTAATCCAGGAAGGCCAGCCAACCCTAGTCGCAAGGATAGGCATCAACAATTCTTATTACTGTATCATCAACACTTCTCTGTTGTCATTATCTCATACAATACTTTAGGTTTATTCCCCCCCAAAGAAAAAAAAATTACTTGATGTTCTAGATAATCTTAGTCTATTTTTTATGACACCACCTCTTTTTCATGGGGGCTGGACAGCACTCGTATAGTCAGAGCCCCTCCTGCTCAGGGATGGGTCCCGGCTACCTGGTTAGCTCTAACCAGTAGCACCAGCTTCCTCAATAACTGGCTGGGATAAGCGTACATCCCTGTACATTTTCTGTTCAAAGGTTAATGGATGAGCTTCGGCAACTTTCATCTCTCTTCCTTCCAGGACGCTAAATCCTTGCTCCTCCCACTACCAATGAGTTGGCACTCGGCTTGATTGAAAAGATGGCACCATTCGAAGCTGTATTTGTATGCATGTGTGGTAGCTCAAAGGGTTTTGTTCCCATTCCACTGCGCACGGATCTATGGTTGACCTACAGCCTTGACATGCAGTAGGAGAAATACTGGTATTTCTCCCAAAACTGCTTGGTCCTGTGCCATTAGCCTGCCTAGGCCTTTGTTAGTCCCGATTACATTCCAAATTTTGTCCTTAGGACAGAGTGATTTTACTAGTGGTGGAACCATATATCTTGAGCATGTTGCCTCACCCTGGGCCCTGGCGAGGCATGAAGGTGCTTGGGGGTAGGATATTTGAAGATCACAGAACCCCAATCCGGCACCCACTAACGCAGACTACTTCAAGTTGGACGAGTTCCTTCATGACGATCCTTGTCCTCAAGCGTGAGTGCAGTGGCCTGGGGGAGGCACCTCAATTGGGGACAACTTCAGTCATTAATTAGCATTTTGATGCTCCTCAAGGATTGAGGGCCTCGTTGGAGTTGCCATGGTCAAGTATTGCGGACTTGGTCCTGGATCGAGTGAATGATCAAATCTGGGGATTTGAGAAATCACTAGAGTCCAGTCAGTCAAGTAAAATCTCCCCTATCTCAAGGCAGTGGAGGTTGACCTGTCAGTGAGCACTTTAACAGGAGGGGGATGGGGGAACTCTTGTCAGAGAGACTCGAGGCTGAAGGCCTTGGCCTCACTCTATACTGTTAACTGTTTCAACTAGTGGTAAGGAGCAGTAATGCACTTCGCAAAGTCAACGAGATTTTCAACCCCGAAATCTCTGGAGAAGTACAAGTCTTGTGGTGTCTGGGGGAAGGTGGTCACCTTCCTTGTACACCAGGTAGCAAACCAGTGGGCTAACTGGGTTTTGAAGAGATGCAACATTGGTTTCTCACTTTTCAAAACAGGTTACCCCAGAGGTGGAGTTGTCGTTATGGAACCCGTTGATGTGGGGTGCCATGTTTCTCCTTCCTGGGGGCTGTGTACTGTCAGCAGTGGAATCTTGGAGGACTGGTTCATAGGATTTCTTGATCCAGCATGCTGTCTGCTTCAGGGGCCATGGCCCTTCAGAGGTGGCGGGTGCCAAACTTACGTGATTAGTTCCACTCTGAGACCCTCCTTGGTAACACTTACGACCTCTTCTTGACATACCTGTGCGTGCACAGCCTTTTCAAGGACCCCTAACCCACTCCTTTTAAGAAGGGTGGCGGTGGGAAGAAAAGGGGGGGGACGCTGTCACGAGTAGGGGTTTTTATGTCTCACCACCGGGTGACTTGACATAGGCATGGGGCCGAGTTTTGAGTAGAGTGTCCTTCAGGACAGTTACTTGGTACCCTTTCAGGACTGCCAACCTACCCGTATCTCACGTCCCAATCGAGTATCCCGTGGATTATCCATCATAGCATAAAAGCCCTGGCCTTGCAGGCAGAGTTAGACGGGATGTTGGAGAATAATGCTTTCAAGTTGTACAAGACGAGTCTCCGGGCTTCTTCAGTCGTTGTCTTCTTGGAGAAGGCAACTGGGGCTGGTCATAACAGTAATGTCTGTGCTGTCTTACTTCAGAAAGGTGGACTTCATGCTTTTGGTAGACCTTAAAAATCCATACCTTGAAGTGCCTGTTCATCAGTCTTCATAAAAGTATCTCTGCTTCTACCTCTACGGTACTGTGTACAAGTTCAATACACTTACTTCGGACTGTGTATGGGTCCCCAAGTGTTCACTTAGATAGCATCTTGGGCCCATTCATGAAGTCTTTTGATGTATCTCGACGATTCGTTTATTCTGACCTCTTCAGAGGGGCAGTTGTTACAGGATCGAGATGCGATTCTCACATTTTGTTGCAATCGGGGGGATTGTCTTAAACTGGGAGAAATTAAATCTCATACCCAAGCAGAGTAAGTACCTGGACATGCTGATAGATATTGCTGCAGCAAGTGTCTTTCCATCAGACAATTGCATCAGCAGGTCTTGGCTGGTTACGCAACCATTCCTATCCAAGACAAAAGTACCAGCTCGGCGCTGGCTATGTCTTTTTGGTCACCTCTCCTCATTTGTGAAGCTCGTTCCATACAGGCACCTCCAGAGATCCGTTCAATGGTGTCTGAAGAATTACTGGTCAGTCAACAGGGATCCCCCCTTCCCTTCCTGTCCTAGTGGGGCAGGAGCTTAGGGCAGATCTGTCCTGGTGGCTTGACAAGGAGAACCATGGGAGTTCTACTTGAGTTTCAACCTCCGGATCTGCAGCTGTTCTAAGATGTGTCAAAGGAGGAATAGGGAGCACACCTATATAACCTGGTTGTCTCGGATATGTGGACTGAATTAGAATGGCATCTACACTGACATCAACATTTTCCGAGATGCAAGCATGCTTCTTAGCATTGAAATAATTCTAATAATGTTTGAGGAGGCACTCAGTGGTGTTCATTGACGACAACACCACCGCAGTGGCCTACATCAACACACAGGGGGCACGGCCTCGTGCCCTCTTTGCGAGCTGACGAAGCAGATGCACATCTGGCCTGTGTTTCATGCTATAGGGTTGTCAGCAATCTACATTCCGGGCAAGAGCAGTGTACTAGTAGACACATTCAGTTGCAAGGGCAATGTGGTCCCTACATCTTCTTGTAGCAGGAAGACTTCTTGCCATGTGGGGGTCTCCTGGGATCGACCTGTTCACCACCCAGCAGAACAGGAAGCTTCCCTTTCTGCTGTTCAAATGGATCCATGTTGATTACACCAGGACTAATGATAACCCTGTTGGCTCTCAGATGGCTTTATACAGAGCGGTATCCCAATCTACTTGCTCATCTGGTCTAGGTCTAAAGAGAACTACCCCAATAGCCCATGCATTTCTGTCAGACTCATCACCTCCAAGATTCAAGTTTGTGGAGTTTTTGGGTTATCACAGGTGGAGGCTATCCAGCATCTCTTCCAGCTGCACAGGACATGTCTGGATACCTCCAGCGGTCCTCTACGGCATCTTCTTTGATAGTGTTGTAGAACGGATCTTTTTGTGGTCAGAGCAGCTCTAGCACAGATAGCTGATTTCCTCGTCTTCCTTCGTCAGAGAAGAGCCTCTCAGTTGCAGGTGTCAAAGGCTACCACTCTGCCTTGATGTGGTCTTCATTCAACTGAAGGGCTTAGACTTCTCCGCTTCCTACGAGTAGTCTGTCCTCGTGATGAGCTTCGAGCAGTATTGCCGACAACAGGATCTCAGGCCAACAGAGTGGGAGGTTACCTTAGTCCTCAAGGCTCTTATGCATACCCCGTTCAAGCCTTTGAGGAGATCATCAGACAAGAATCTGACTCTTATGACTGTCTTTCTGCTAGCTCTAACATCTGCAAAGAGTTGGCGAGTTGCAAGGTCTTTTTATTTAGTTACCCACACCGAGGGTTGGAAGGTGGTTTCTGTCAGTTATGTGCCTGACTTTGTGGCCAAAATTCAAAACCTGGTGGCTCAATGACCCCAGGTTTGAGTCCTTCTTCATCCCCTCTCTTTGGGGTAGGGGGTATCAGGTGGTGATTGAGAGGAGATGCTCATATCCTGCAAGTTGCTCAGCAGTGCTATCTGAAAAGAACCCAACATCTTAGGTCTGAGCGTCTGAGACTTTTCCTTAACGCTTGAAGATCCAAGAAAGAGGTATCAAGGAACGCTCTCTCTTTCTGGCTTCATGAGATGATCCGTAGAACAGCCTCGACAGACGAAAAGGTCAAGGTATCAGCTAGGAACAGAACTCGAAAGTTAGGGGTATTGGCTCCACTCTTGCCATCAGGGAAAACTTGTCAGTGAACTAAGTGTTGAAGGGCAGAGTCTGGAAAAGGCAGACTACCTTCACAGCCTTTTACTAGTGAGAGTATACCTAAAAGTCCTTTGATACCTTTGTGTTTGGACCTGTGGTGGCTGCTCAGGTAGTTCTGTAACCAGACCAGCTCCCACATGGGACAAGAATATACCTTGTCTATGGTATCTTGTAGATGTAAGTCTAGAATGTACGTTAGTATGACTGGCTCTTCAGCTTCATTGTCCTGCCTCCCACCCCCATCTTGGGGACCAAGTGGACAAAAGGGTACATCAGGTCCTGATGCTGACAAGTTTCACTTTAGGTCTCCATCCCCTTTATAGAGCAGGGGTTAATGGTGGATCTTATACCTACCCATTAATCATTATACCGTACAGATACAGGGTATATGTTTCTAACTGACATCCTTTTTGGGAAAAGGGTCTCTCTAGTTGGATCGGGTACATTTGCCTGCATGTACAGTCCCGGTACTATCAACCTTTCATCCCAATGAAAGTCAGGTAGGAGGTTGCTGGGATTATCGCTTCTGTACAGGTTTAGCAGTGATCACTTAGAGAAGCAAGTGTACCATCCAGTTTAGGTTCTAAGGGGTTTTCCAATTCACCATGTAGTGAGTCTTCCTAATTAAAGAACGAGGGTTGGATGTCGCGTAGGAACAAATCACAAATTTTTAAGGTAATTTGTATTTTTCCTAGCAATACAAACCGGAGCCCTTTCATCTAATTTCACTAATCAAGTACCCCTTCCTAGTTTTGGGCCAAAAGTGGAGGCTCCGTAGCTGGAAAGGGGGCAGGGCGAATCACCTCGCGCCTTCACCAGCAGACTCCAGCTTCTGCTGAATCTATCTCCCTTATTGAAGGATTGAGGTTTGTACGGATATGAAAAATACAAACTAACTTTATAAAAATTTGTGATTTTGCAGTAGAATTACAAAATTCATTAGTAACATTTGGAGTATAAATTACTATTTTTCATGCTTGAAGCAAAAACTGAAGGAAAATGGCTGTAAACAAGTGTTATATGATGCGACAGTAGCAAGTTGTAAAATAAACTTTTTGTGTAACCTCAGTGAGAGGGAAATAAAAATTGACAATGCTAAAGTATTATGTATGAAAACCATAAGGTCAGTCATTCTCTTGCAGATGTTGGAGACCTCTAATAATCTCATAATTATGAAAATAATGAATGTACAGAATCCTTAACCTAAGGAGACTGAAAGGATTTATAAACAACAACAGTAGACAATTTACACTGAAAACTAAAGATGAAGTACAGTAACCAAGAAGACAAAAATAAGTAATTTTCTAGGAGATATAGAGACAGGAATTCAAGTAATTCTATGAATTTGGATACTTATCACTTATATATAGGAAGCTCAATTAATTTAGCCATTAGCCACAGTCAATAGTTGAACACAGAATACCTTCCTTCAACATTGTATACAGTCATTGAATAAGTAACCTCTCTGTATGCAAATTTCTTATTTCCTATGTATAGTATAATTCATTATAACCAAACCATCATTTTCTAATTATGCTACAAAGTACACCAATGGTGATGGTAAAAAAAAAACAATCAATTTACATAAATAATAATAATAAATAACATTCGCAAACAGAAAGAAATTGCACATTCACTCGCTGTTGAAAAATGTAATTCTTTCTTTCTATGAAAAAAAAGCAAAAAATATAACATCTATAAACAAGACATTGTACAATCAATAAAATAGTTTTGATGGAGGAAAAACTTACTTTTGAGGAGGTGCTGGATGGTCTTCATGGACTTTCCTATTAAAGGCTAGAACAGGGAATCCAATACAACTTTATTACCAAAGAAATGTTGTTTCCGCTGCCCTAAGGCCAGTATCTCAACGTGCAAAGCACAAACTCAATGTGTATACAAGAAACCTACAACTTCAGGCTCATTTGAACTTGCCACAGCACCTTGGTAGCTGAATGTTATCTGTAATGGGTGAAGTCATGCACAGCATCCTAAAAAGGAACCATTTTTTCAGTCATTTTCAGCATACCTACATCACAAACAAGTACAATGCTCCACTCTCCTTCACGAGGCTACGGAGGAGGGATGTTTTGAAGACAACACTGCACCTCCCCAAAAAGATTTTCCTGTTAAAACTACTTTTTTGGGCTCAAGCCATGTCATCCTGATGGAAGGCTCCTATAGGTAGCTTTCTAAGAAAAATTTGGCTACAGTGATATTCCCAGAGAATTAACCGTTAGGTCTCCAGAATTCTAACTCCTGGCGCGAATATCCTTAAAATTTCTCTTAAGGATATCGCATGATATCAGGGGACGTATATCTTGATACGACACATAGCAATCTTCACCCCGAATAGCGTTTTCGCTTCGAGGGGGAAAGTGGCAAAAATAGAAGGGGAGCCGTTATCAAGGTACACTTCCCCCCGTACTACTATTGAGTATCTAGATGGCACTGTATCCAAGATGACACTTATTTCTATATTCGTAGCGGTTTCGCACGATGGTTTTCCCCTGTTGCTCTAACGTTGTGCTCGATTTCAAGGATTTACCATGCAATCTCCAGCCTCTTCTGCCTCTGGAAAGTTGAGTACTGTATTTGTTTTTTACAATGTATAATATTTAGCTCCTGCCTCACAGTGAAATTAGAGTAATTTTAAGAGTTGGAGCTTCACCATCACCGGAGGCGCCATGGGTGCTGTCGTTCATAACACGTGTTATTTAGTTAGCTGAACGACTTTCCCGGCTATAATAGCATGAATATTTATGAAGCTATTCAGTTAAACATTTACTAGGAAGTTAAATATGTCGATTGTATTCGTTAGAGTTTCGGCAATTTAGGTAACCGAACCTCACCCGCGCTAGGCTTCCTAGCCTACGCATTTCAGTTTACCTTCATGCATTATATAGAACGACATTCCTAGTTGTAATAGCATTAAAATATGAAGCTATTTAGGCATTTTATACATGTAAAGATACTATACTGATTGCACATATTTCTTCTTCCTCATCGATCGTATACGTTAGAGTTTCGGCGATCTAGGTAACCAAATCTTGCCCTGCATTTTATCAATTCATACGGAGATAGATATCTCCTAGAATTATTATATAAATTGATACTTGTCTCCTGTGGAGATTTAAGGGTAATCCCTCCTTCCCTCGGAGTGCCGCCATAGGCGACAACCCTATCTTGGTGTTGCCATAGAGTAGACACTCCGGCTTGACTAGGTTAGTGTTTTCTGTCTCTTACCCTTGCTGGCGGATGGCCGGCTTTGGGTTTTTGACAGAACTTCAGAGTATTCAGTCTTTGCCGGTGGCCGAGCAGCAGGGTGAGTAGTCGCTCCCCTGCCGGCTTTCAGCTGCCGGCATAGGAGGCTATGCCTCCCTAGGCCGCACTTGAAGTGGTTGTATGATGCCGCCACCTTCTCCCTTGCGGTCTGGAAGACCAATCCTGCGTTGGCAGACCCTAGGCTGAAAAATAGACATTCTTCTGTCGCCTAGGATGGCACCGACACTGAAACGATGTTTCCCTCCTGTTGACAGGTGGTGGCAATCCTGCCGCCTCCTCCTAACACTGTTTCGGCAGACCCTACGCTGAAGAATAGATATTCTTCTGCCGCCGATACTGAAACAGAGTTTCTCACTTGTATGGGAAGACTGCAACCTTGCCGCCTTCTTCCACACTGTATGTAGGATCCTTTTCCCTGTCAGCTTCTGTCCTTTAGCGATGGCAAAGCCATCACAACCCTGTGGCCGTCGTCCTACAATCTCCCCGCCTGCCGGGTAGGTTGCGGGGCCGGCCGGGCTCTTACATAAGCAGTTGCCTAGTCTCTCAGACTTCCTTTATGGACGCATGGCTCCAGGAAAGGCTGTGTCGGCTGTGGCGGCTGCCAGTGGGAGACCCCTCTTCTGTCGAGAGTTCTTCAGTCCTCTCTTGAACTGCCATCCACATACCCGGGGCCGGCAGTGACCGGCAGCGGTTTTGTGGTTGGATGGAAGCTTGAATGATTCATTCTCCCCTTCCATTTGAGCTCTCATTCTGGAGGAAGGCAGTAAGATATATTCTTACATCCTTAATAATTGTTAGCAAACATTTAATGAAGCAGCCCTTCACTTCATGCTTTCTCTCTCTCTGTCAGCTAGTCCCACCAGTAGGCCGTGGGGCATGCTGACAAAAGATGCCTAAATAATGAGTTTGATGGACCCTCCTCGCAACTACCTGAAAACAATTGTTCTAATGCAATTTTGGGTTGCTCTTTCCAAAAATGCAATGTTCTCCTCTGTAAAGTTGCACATTAACCCACTACAGGCGAAATACATTAACCTATGAAATTCATATTTCTCCACTGGGAGGAATGTTTTTTTCACAATTTCTGTCCATGGTTTACCAAAAAGGATATAAAGAAAGACTATGATATTAAGATAAGTATACAATTATTTAGATTTTATTATTTTACAAATTACATAATATAGTTTTAAAAAATGAGTCTTCTTCTCTATCAGGGAATATGCCTAATGCTGATACAGTTTCCGTTTGTGCTAGATAAAAAGTGTTTTTTTCATTTAAAGTAACTTTTTGTAAGACATTTTTCTAAAAATCAAAATTGTTAGTAATGTCAGTTTCAGTCCATGCTCATGCTCAACCTCATGCTAAAAATTGTGCCTGATTATAATAATTTTCAACTTACTCATAGCTCGCCTTCCTCGTTAATGTCATCATCAGAATCGGTGTCTTGTATCAGGCTATCTTCATCAGTTGATGTATTCTCACAATTTGTGCAGTGGCACAAATCTTAACATTTCAGGTTGTTTGCACAGCAAGAACAGTACCCTTGATTACATCCTGATTTCCGGCAGGAACAAGAAATACTTTTCAGAATTGACTCCGATGCAATTGGCAAAGTGTTCCACATTATTTTCAAACAGTTCTGTTCCATTTTCCATCCATTTCCCAGAGGATTTGGAGCTTCCATATTTGTCCGAAGACAACGTCTGTGTATTGCAGCTTGGTAGTTGGCCCGTTTAATGTGATTCTCCAATGAGTCAAGGTTTGGTGGCAGTGCAGTGTCTGTCCTGTAACAAAAGCGGAATATCTCGTACCTCGCTTCATTCACAGAAACAGGAGTTTTATAGATATTTTTGACTAAGGAAAATTCTTTATATTAAGTTTCCTATTTTTTTTTAAGTTGCTTTAATTTTCCATTTTTTTTTTTAAATGTTTTGAAAGCATACTTTAGGAAAGACTTTCATTTTAATGTATTCTTTCTAATAATGCACTATTAAGAGTTGGAAGACCCAGGCCTACATGGCTGAGGAATATGAAGCGTGAAGTAGGAGGTGATGAATGGAGAAGAATTGATTTATAAGCTCGAGACAAGAGACGACTGGCGAAATCTAACCGAGGCCCTTTACGTCTATAGGCGTAGGAGGAGATGATGAATACTGCTATACTTCTCTATCAATAAAGAATACGAACTGAAGCTGGTCCCAAGCCCGGAGAGACTTGGAAAGACCTTTGAAGACTTTGAAGTAATAAACATTACTTTGTGGTACGTAGAAAACTATACCAATTTGCTAGTAGCAAATAAACGGTTCGCGAAAAATCTATTTTTGGGTGAGATAGCCATGGCGTCCTGATGGAAGGTTCCTTTTTGGTAGCTTCCTTGGGTATATAACTACTAAATATTCCCAGAGAATTTAACCACAGGTTATCACAGAATTCTAACTTCTGGAGCGAGTATCCTAAAGGTTTCCCTTTAAGACATCGTATATCAACAGGGGACGCATGTATTAACGAGCCACATAGCTATCTACACCCCACATAAAGTTAACACTTCGATGTGTAGGGGCGGAGAATAGCTGGGGAGCCGTTCCACAGCTAATCTCGTTCGTGGCTACTTTTGGTACTCGAGACGTAAACAAACGGGCGCCATTGCTAAATGACGTCACGTCCGTCCTCATCCTGAAGCCAGTTGCTTGCCGATCACCATGATACAGCAGAGCAGGGTGGGACCTGAAAAACTGGACGAAGTAGCAGGGAGGGTCCATCAGGACGCCATGGCTATCCTCACCCAAAAATAGATTTTTCGCTTCACTCAAAATCCGTTTTTTGGGCTCAAGCCATGGCGTCCTGATGGAAGAATACCAGAGAATCAATGTATCGGGGTAGATTTTCCCCTTTTAGTGTAAGTGCCGAGGGCTTTGAACAGTTTAGCATAGTAATCTTAATAGAAGAACCGTAGGGAAGAGAACTTCCTGCCCCCCTGGCAGTGAAGTCCCCACGAGCCATGCCGAAGATCAAAGTGGTCATCGAAGGGCTACTCACCTTGCTGGGAGAACATTAAGAACTTGGAGACAAGACTGAATGGTTGGCATTCATATAGGAACATTCTCAAGGGCAGACAAGTGTTGGTTAGACACTGTATGTTAATAGAGAATCATCTGGTCTCTAAGATATGAAGTAAGTAAGTATTCGTGTAGGAATATTACATTGCACAGGTGAGTATATAATAAGGGTTGAAACCTTAGTAATCTTCATCGAATATAAGAGGAAGGGGATAATAAAACTATGACAGTCGTGTATTTCATAGTATAAGTAGGAGCGGATTGAGACGCACAAGTAATAAAATAGAAATTTTATTTCACAATTGCAGAATATATAAATGAAATGCAATAAATATGTAAAAGTAATTTACAACAAATTATAATGTACATAGTAATGAAAGACTTGCTCTTGAATCTGAAAGAGAATTTCAAATTTATTAGTAGGCACTCGTTCCAGAGGAACGTCAGTCTTTTAAGTTAAAACACATCATGCTATAGGCATGCGGCACTCGTGTGACGACTATGACATTTCACCTGGGAGAAGAACAGTATATGAAAAAGCACTAAGTGTCTTTGAAATCACTACGTATCACGCGAGGGTCAACATAGGCACCCGAGGAGTTAGAGTCCCAAGTAACTCACTGTTCTATGCAGAGTTAGGTGCAGGTTTCATAACACTACCTGCGGCTACCACAAAATGTTTGACTTCATGCACTTGTTTCGCATAATGTTTGAAGAAAACACGCGAGGATTTCCAGCCTGTGAAACTCTTAAGGCTTTCGAAATCCATACTCTGAAAGAAATTCAGAGACGATGCAACTTTTCTAGGATCGTGACCGGCGGGTGTACTGTCAGGATCCGCTCTGCGAATGAAGTAGGTGATTTTCGCTCTTAGTTGTTTCAGTGACAGGTCGCTGCCCGATGTTTCTCCTTTGAAGAGTTGGCCTCCACTAAAGTCCGAAGTTGTACGAAGATAGACCTTGAGGCTCTCTACTGGACATAGAGAGGCATCTTCTTTCAGGGGGCATATTCTCCAAGGGCCCATCTTTTGGTGGGTAATTCGTTTTTGTCGAGAAACGTCGGATCCTGGAAGAGGGTAAGGTCACCTGAATCTGTAAACAGAATGTGGCCCTCGTCCCTTGATAATGCCACTATTTCGCTGACTCGGGCTCCTGAGGCAAGAGCAAAAAGAAAGATAACTTTTTGAGTCAGATCCTTGAGAGGGCACGAATCATTGTCCAAGTTGGAGGCAAAATGGAGCACCTTGTCCAGAGACCAGGAGATCGGTTTTGGTGGGGGTGCTGGGCGAAGACGAGCGCATGCTTTCGGCAGTTTATTGAAGATGTCGTTGGACAGATCAATCTGGAAGGCATACATCAGTGGTCTAGTCAAGGCCGATTTGCAAGTAGAAATCGTGTTGGCTGCCAAGCCCTGTCCATGAAGGTCAATAAAGAAGGACATGCAAAAATCAATGGTGATTTCCGTAGGATTTTTTGCCTTGACGAATGAGACCCATTTTCTCCAGGATGATTCGTATTGCCGTCGTGTGGATTCGGTCTTGTATTCCTCGAGGAAGTCTAGACTTTTCTTCGAGATCCCAAACCTTTTCTTCGCGGCTAGGGAGAGAAAATCATGAGATGAAGATCCTTGATTTTCGATGATGAAGCGAAGACAGTCGACTTCTGTACTTGCTGGGAGAGAACTGGGCCCGGGAGAGGGATCAGCGTGGGCTGCAGCTCCAGGACCAGGGGTTACCAATTGCTCCGGGGCCACTTGGGAGCCACTAGGGCCGCTGTCCCTTTGAAGGTTCTCAGCTTGGAAAGGACTTTCAGCAGAAGGTTGGTGGGAGGGAACAGGTAGATCTTGGACCATCTGTTCCAGTCCAGTGACATGGCGTCCACTGCTTCTGCCTTGGGGTCATTGTACGGGGCCACATATCGAGGAAGTTGATTGTTGTCGCTCGTTGCGAAGAGATCGATCTGAAGTTCTGGGACTTGGTGAGAGATGAAGGAGAATGATCTTGCGTCTAGAGACCATTCCGACTCTATTGGACTTGTCCGGGATAGAGCGTCCGCCTTCACATTGCGGAATCCTTGTAGGTGAACTGCAGACAGGTGCCATTTCTTCTTCTCTGCCAGACGGAAGATTGTCAGAAGCACCTGATTTATCTGGGGCAATCTTGAGCCTTGGCGATTGAGACATCGAACTACCACCGAGTTGTCTAGGGTTAAACGAATATGGATCGAGGGAGGCGGGGAGAGTTTCTTCGGCGTTAGAAGGACCGCCATGGCCTCCAAGATGTTGATGTGAAACGTCTTGAATAGGGGAGACCATGTGCCTTGAGCCTGTTTTTGGTGGGAGTGACCTCCCCAACCCTCCAGCAAAGCGTCCGTGTGGATGTTGAGTGATGGAGGTGGGTGTTGAAGAGGGATGGACCTTTTCAGGGCCGTCGCTTCCGACCACGGCTTGAGGAGCAGCCGAAGTCTGTTTGGGAGCCGTCTCTTGAGGTCTCTTCGAGCGATGGATGCAGAACGTCTCCTGTTGAAAATGATGTAAAATTATTATATCACTTATGTTTTTCTTCTATTTATCATTGTTCTTATATAATGCGTTCTTAAAGGTTTAATATTTGGTTTAATTATTGTTAATTTGAATAATGTAATCATTAGTATAATTTAGTAAATTTAATTGAGTTTTTCAATGTTTACTTCGAGCTTATAATGGGAATATGTAATTATATTTTCGTTGTGACGGTAAACACCTTTTAAGGCTCGAAGGTATAACAACTGTTAACGAGCAGTTACTACTGTTTGTTTCTTTTGTTTTCCGAGGAAAGGAAACGCTGAGCAGCTGAGACAGTCGTAGTGGAGTTCGTTTGGAAAATTCGTAGCAGTCTGTTAGTTGGTTTGGTTGGTGGAATCAACATAGAGCCGGTTGCTTTTCTTTCAAGCGCGACGGTTATATTAATAATGGACGGCTAATTACAACGAACTGTGCCCGAATCACCGCTCCTGCTCAAGTCTTGCCAGCAACGAAGACATGTCTCTTACCATCTTAGACACAGGATATACTTCATTTATTGCCGAACTTCCGAGGTGCCGATAAGGCTTTAAGGTACGTCACAACGAAATGATGGGTGTCTATTTCTAAAGTGATCCTAGCCTTCTTATCATTTCACCAATGGAAATGATTGCACACTTGTTTGCAAACTTGCTTAATAGTCCTGAATTTAATCGTTATATTTACTGATTCATATTAACATATCTTATTAAACTAAATATATACCTATTGAAGCATAAAAAACTACATAATAATTTGTAAGTAATTTGTTTTATCTTCGGATACTATTCGTTTATTTTAACATCTCGAAAATCTAATTTCTAGGATCAGCTTCATGGAAGTAATGTTCCTATATATAAATATAAGTTTTTGAAGGATCCTTTAACTCTAATTCTTTATTTTATTTTTCGAGATGTGTTTATGCTAATTTAGGTTTTTGCAGTTGTTACCCCCTTGTCGTTACTATTTAAGTTTATTATTATTAGGGGGTAATAGAATGTTTGTTTGTTTTTCTTCAGGGCTCTCTTGAAGTTGCGGGAAATTGGGAAGGACCGAAACTTTCACCCCCTTGTCGTTACCCTTTGACACAAGGTAGGTCCTCCTAAGGATACTCTCAAACGATTTTTATAGTTACCCAAACCGAACATCCTTTCAAGAAATTTAGAAATATTTAACCTGAATTAGAAAAAAAACTATTCTGAAACCTTTAATTAAATTTAAGAGTTTTATTTTGTTTGATTTTTATTACTAAAATTTCCTGTATAGATAACTTTTTTCAAGGTGGCGACCGTGACAGGATTGCAAATAAGGAGTTCGGTTTGGTTGCTTGGTCTGGATGAGAGTAGGAATGGTTTTTGGGCTTGTTCTGTATTTGAAATTTTCTTATTCTATTTTGTACTGTTCATTTTTGTCGTCAACATTTTCTTGGATGACATTGACTGATCTGTGGTTGTTATGAAGTTGGCAGTCTTTGGACATTCATATGTTTCTGATCTCGAAAGGAGATTTGAGGGATCAGAAATAAAAATTGATAATGTGAAATTTGAAGTGTCATTTTTTGGTTGGAGAGGTGCCACATTTTCCATCTTTCTTAACAATACTAGTCTTTTAGATCCTTTGGTATCTTATAATCCTGACTATTTAATTGTATATCTGGGAGGTAATGACTTAAAAGCTGACAGACTTATCCTTAGTCAAAGAAATTTCCAGAGCATTTTATATCTTAGTTCGTGAAAAACTACCAAATACTTGCCTTATTGCCTCGCAAGTAGAGCTGAGGTTTCATGTAAACAGGAATAGGTTTGATGCCCCTCTTACAGAACACTATAAATTACTTAGACGCTATTTCAATAAGTTTGTACTAGGTTTAAAGTGTAAAGATTTTCTGTTTAGGGTGGAAAGCCAGGGGAGATTAGATAACCAGAGGTTGTATAGAGATTCGGTACATTTAAATTCAGTAGGTTTAAATCATCTATTTAAATTGATGAAAGATTGTTTGAGGTTTTGTTACAGAAAAAATAAAAGTTTGTAATCATGTCTAATTTGTCTCTTTTAATCAATAGTCGGAAATATATCCGAGGACAAGTGACAAAGTATTATAACAATAAGATTTCACTCCAAACTAAAACCACCTCTGAGAAACATGTCCTCAAAGCTAAGTTTAAATCGTATCTTGATGACTTGAGGGACCATGATAGCAAAATTCAAGCCTTGATATGGCAAGAGGAAGAAAGTAGTGATAAACCTACAGTGGAATTGGCGAATTGTGAATCTTATATTGGTAAACTCAATGAAATGTTAGCCTTCCTTGAAGAATCTGTCTCTTTCACTTCTAGTACCTTAGATGCTGCAAGGAGTTTGCTTAAGAGTCCTACTGCTCCCCTTCCTACTTTCAGTAGCACTGAAGGGGAAAATATAAACAAATTCTTAACAGAATTTGAGGATACCACAGGCTCCTTTCAGCTTAAGGATAGGGATAAGTTGTTGTTGTTAAAGCAACAAGTTTCGGGGCGTGCTTCCGTTTTGTTGAGTTCACTTGAAGTGGATAAACAGACTTATAATGATGCCAAGGAACTTTTGTTAGCAGCTTTGGCTTCTGGTTCGCTGCAGAAATTCAATACTATTAAACAAATAGCAGAGATGAGATTAACGTACAGCACAGATCCATTTTCCTATATTAGTCAGATGAAAAAATGTATTGAATCTGTCAAGTTGCAAAAAATTGAAACTAATGACTTTTTGAATTATTTCTTTTGGCAAGGTTTGAATGATACTTTCAAAAATCAGTTGACTATCATAACAAATAAGACCAGACCTTCATTGGATGAAATGAAGGATAAATTTTTTGAGGCAGCAGAACGATATTCATTAGCTACCCAGAATTTCCATTCAAAGAATCATTCTAAAGGTTTTAATATCAAATCTTCAACAACAAATTTGGCTACTAATGTCAATTTTAGCAAGACTAACGGGCCTTCAGTTAAGTGTACTTTATGTGCTTTAGACAAGGAAAGAGACTCTTCTCATCCTATCTATAAGTGTAAGTATTATGATAGTCCAAAGGCCAAAGTTGACAAATTGAAGGAAATTGGAGGATGTTTAAAGTGCGCTAAAGCCAATCATTCCACCGAATCTTGTAATTTTGTTTTTCGAAAGAAATGTTTTCATTGTGGAAAATGGCATTTTACCTATCTGTGTATAAATGGAAATGAAGAAAGGAGTTTACTGGGTGCCACCAATAAAATCGAAGCAACCCCTGTTACCTCTCAGAGTCAAAAAGTGTCCAAAAAAGGGAAAAACTGTAAATCGGCTTCCAAAGAGGAGGTTTCTAGTGGCATGATTCTATCAGTAGGTGCTTTACGGACTACCAGTACAGAGTAAATTTTGCCTACTTTTACTTGTTACCTAAGTAACCGGGTCGAGATTAGGTGTCTTGTAGACAGTGGTTGCCAGACTAATATTATTACGGAAGCTGTAGCCAATACTAGTAATCTCAAGGTGTTAAAAGAAAGGGTACATTTGACTGTTAATGGTTTTAACTCGAGTAAGCAGTATGTAACTAAGCTTGTGGAAGTAGAGGTAGAGATAGGTAAGGAAAGGTTCAAGATTGAAGCACTTTGTGTACCATCTATTGATAAAAATTTGAAACTTCCACAGCTTTCTAGGATTACAACTGCGTTTATTGAGAAAGGCTATGTCTTGGCAGACAATCAATTGTTAAACCATCAGGAGGAGATCAATAACATTGATTTCATATTAGGTACAAATTCTATGTATTGTCTTTTGAGCTCAATGGTAAATTTTGGTCAGCCGATTCCCTCTGTCTATGGTCAATGTGCTCTAGGGGTTATGCTATTGGGTAATCTGCAGAACACTATTTCTAATTTGAAATACTTACCTGATGTGGATTATTGTATATATTATCTTTCTTATATGCACCCTTTACTATTCATAAATTATGCCCGTTACCAACGCATGCACATGAGTCGCACTGTCAGCACTCCGTGCATGCGCATTGATAGTCTTCTTGCTTCTCTTGGCACGAGCTGTACGCCTTGCAGAGCACCACTGTTCATAACCCCTTGCTGTGTGGAATAAATGGAATCTACGACTCGGGATTTTACTTCTCCATCTCTGTAATCATCTGTCTTCATCTACAAGACATCATCACCTATCACCATGGCGCAGTGACTAAACCATTCAGCATTTTAAGGGAACACCGGAATCCAGCATTTGCATCGAGCCGCCATTGCCCATTTCCCCTCGACTACAAGTGGATTTTACAGTGTCTGTGCTTTGTTTGCAAACCGTTCATGCAGTGCTAGTGCAGTGTGGTGTTAGTGATTTTATGTTAGTGGGTAACATTTCTCTTGTGTGTCGAGCCCTTCATGCCCATATAAGAACCCTTTTACCCCTACTCATCACAAGAAAGCGAGGTGCATCCACCCTCTTTCATCACCGGAAACGCACTGCCAGTGCAGTGCTGCCAGGTCAAGTTGGACAAATTACCTTAGATTCGTCCACGAAATTACCCCATTTTCATCAAAATTTCCCTAGATAATTTTTTATTTGTATATAATACAATAACACTGATTCCTACAACCTTTTTGTCTTCAAGAGAGAGGTTTATCACTTCTTAAAGGGTTGACTTCCCGCTAGCAGCTATCTATCTCAGTTTTTGAGCCGTGGGCTATATGAAAGCCAAGAGCTTATCCCATCAGCTTACAACTTAAAAAAAAAAAAAAAATTAAATGAAAAAAAAAATTAAATGGAAAAAAAAAACATTAAATGGAACAATCAATAATACTCACTTGTATTCTTTTTTTTAATCTTTTATTAATAAATTTACATTCTAATCTAAGCATATTCATGCATGCTATTGGTATCATTGTGTGTACTAGGCTAATATTACTAATAAATTTACATTCTAATGTAAGCATATCCGTGCATGTTATTGGCATCATTGTGTGTACTGTCACTGTAGGCTAATAATCTATTCATCCTGATGATCGGGATTCGATTCATAGATTTTTTCAGTCATTAATTTCATATGATCAGTCGTAACTGTGAATGTATCGGATGTTGCACTTTCGAATGTTCTTTTCGCATGCAACATGCCAATTAAAGTTTCAGTATTTAAGGAATTTCTAGTTTTCGTCTTCATTAAGTTGACCTGAGAGAAAATCCTCTCCACACAGGCACTTGAATGTGGCAATGTGAGCAATTTTACCATAAAATTTCCTAGTAAAGGAAACAGGGGTGTGTCATCACCTTTCTTCATATGTTTCACTTCCATCCAAAATTCCCATGCACTAATATCACTTTTAGCATTCATTTCTGTGTTTCTCAGTAAACGCCACTCACGATCAATACTGTTTAGGTCATTTTCATTAACAATGTTTGGAAATTTCGATGCCAATGGTGCAACTGATGGGATAGCTTTCTTCATAACACTTTGAGGGTTCAAAGCCTTCAGATCTTCATATATTGGATCAGAGAGATTAAATCTCTGCATGATTTGGAGTGCACTCTCTATATAGAAGTCGAGACATCTTAACCTAAAGTTGTGTAGATATTCTTTTTGAATTATGTTCTGTGTTGCCTGGAGTGTTGCAGTTACCCTTCCACCAAGATATATGTCTTCTAATGGAAGAAAATTTCCTGGGTCACGGACTCTAATCTTATCTAGTGGTGTAGAGTTTAGGTAGCTTGGTTTTAAGTAACACTCGAGTATAGTAAACAAGACTGCAGATATTCTGGCCTTGAGAGTATATATCTTTGGATCTTGAGCTTGCATTTCCTTGTTAAGGTCACAGAAAAATGGTAGGACGTGATCAAGAAATTCTAGGTACAATTTAGTGATTGGATCATTCAGTCTTTGCAATATAGTCTCTGCTGCTACCAGTCGATCTTCCAATGCAGCTTGAGTAAAAAACAGCTTTAATGCCGGCAGTTGCTCTAACAGTCTTTTCACCACACTGTGCAAAGATAACCATCGTGTTTGGGATGGATGAAGTATCTTGTGGGGTTTTACATTTACGAATTCTTGAAATTCCTTTAAAGCCATGGTCTGTTTTGGAGACAAGAAGTAATTGTATATGTCACGAGCCACATCTTCAACCCATCTAGGGAGCTTTTTACAAGCATAAGAAGCACAGAGGTGAAACGAGTGGCACGTACACTTCATCACAAACAAATTTGGAATGTCTTCTTTGAGGTGGGTGGAAAGGGAGTTATTTTTCCCCATCATCACACTTGCCCCATCTGCAGCGAATCCTATCATATTATCCTTGTAAGGTATATTCAGCTCATTAAACACAGACTTGATATGTTCATATAGAGTGGAAGCAGTAGCACTTTCTAGGGGAACAAGAGTCAAGAACATATCTTTCACACCTTTCACTGAAGCAACCCTAGTTATTAGAGCAAGATGTTTAATGCATCCACGGTCTGTTGACTCATCCACTATCAAAGAAAAACAATTGTTTCTCAGTAGGTTATGCAAATCATCCTGCTCTTTTTTGCCTAACACATTCTTCACAATGGCTTTGCATTTTGTCTTACCACACTTTATTTTCTTAGCCACTTCAGAGTCAGGACATATAGCCTTTATAACAGGAACTAGCCGATCAGAAGAAGTAAAAGGCAGATTAAGTTCACTGATGACTGCTGCTAACCTTATTTCACCTTCTTTCACAAGCTTATCAGTTTTACCATGTCCACTTACAGATGGCATATCTAAAACACTTCTAGTTGTTTTCAAAATTTTTACTTTATTCACATGTTTTATCCCTGCTGCATGTCTTTCTATTTCAGATCTTCCTGCTTTTCCATCGTAGTTGCACACTTTGCAATGGTAATAAAGAGGTCCTTTACTACTTTTGGCTAACCAATTTTTAAATTTTATATCACTTTCCCACTTTTCACAGTATTTCTGTGTATAAGTGACATGTTTACGTTTAGGTGGAGGGGTACGATTAGGTGAAGAGTCGGAAGACATAGTCACAATAAGTAATATACACTCCTTTCACAAAACTTATATTAACACGGGCTTAATTGTCAGTTGTAATTAGACTGGTAACGTAAAAACTTTAGAAGGAATGCAGGCTACTGGGTCTGGGTGGGTGGGCCGGTTGGGTGGTGCGGCGCCGCAGAGTTTTTGCAGCATAATATCGTACATAAGCCTCAAAATTATTTATTTTTCAGTAAAATCATCATTCACATCTGCTTTTTATATTTTCGGGTGTTTTTTTCATAATGCAATGGAGAAAATTATTCGTACCTCCCGATTTTTACCAATATTACTACCATACAAGGCCTTTGATTATCGTACATGTACGATAGTTATCTTACGTCTGGGAATCCAGATTATCTAGGGCGGGAGGGGCACCGCCTGTGCTAACATGAGATACAGGCGAGAGGCGTCGCGTTGACTTGGTGCCATATACATGTCCACTACTCGTTTTTAACGGTATCTCTGAATGAATGGTGACGATGCAAACACCAAAAGTAACACAATAAGCAAGGCTCTCTTTTCTGTCTATATATATATATATATATATATATATATATATATATATATATATATATATATATATATATATATATATATATATAATTTCTATTATTTTTATTTTTTTATTAGAAAATTTGAAATTACCCTAGAATTTAGCGTTTTTGCTACGTTTTACCCTGTTACCCTAAACATACTTAAATTACCCTAAAATAGGGTAATTACCCTGAACCTGGCAGCACTGTGCCAGTGGCCGCTGCCCAGCCTACCCGCCGCTACTACCCACCTCCCAGGAGCCCTCCCATGCTCCTCCCCCGTTGCCATTTGCCACTCTATTTACAGTAATTTTTTAAATCAAAACGGAAGAAAGTATCTTTTATCTTTTTATCTTTTCATTTAAACTGAGGGTGACAGCTGAAAACTTTTCGTCATGTCGACTACCTCATATCAAGACGAGTCTGGGGATATGCAACATGACCAGGACAATGAAGACCTCCAGTTGCCTTCACACCCAGGCTCACCAACAGACCGTCGAACCCCTCCAGTCTTCTCAACGATGGAAACCCTGCCTTTACTCTCACCACACCTGACTATACCGCCTCCAACAGCTACAGGTGGGGAGTTAAGGCTCCTTATTAAGTACCTGGAAGAATCTCGACAGGCCAAGGTGGCTACACGTCGGAGAGAGGAGGATCAACGTCGCCACTAGGAAGAACTACGTCGCCAAGAGGACAACCTAAGAAGAGAGGAGGAAGCCCAGCGTTTCACCGCCCTGTTGCAGCTACTCATGGTCAACCCTGGCCACCAGCAAGCAACACCACCGGACTCGCAACAACTTCCTACTCAATCGTCAGTGCCTTCAAGTTCCCAGCACCCACTCCCACAGAAAGCCATCGCCCAGACCCCACCGCCCTTACGTCCCGATGCCACATACCAAGTGTTTAGGGAATGGCGTAGACGCTGGGATGACTACAGTGTGATGGTGGACCTAGGGACTTTATCTACCAGGAAGCAGCTAATACAGCTTCGTATGTGCCTCAGCCTGGAGACTCAAAGAATACTGGAACACACACTCAACGTGCCACCAGACACAGATCGGAGTGTGGAGGAAGTCTTAAATGTTCTCCAGGAACACATCAAGAACCTGCGAAATGAAGCTTTACGTCGCAGGGACCTGCTTTCCTGCAAACAGAGAGAAGGGGAAAGCTTCAGCGAGTTCTACGTCAGACTGAAGCACGTAGCAGAGGAAATCGACGTCTGTCCTGGCCAGTGTGCAGTTTGTGAGGAAACTCAGCTTAAGATGATCATCATCATGGGAGTCAGAGACGAGGAGCTCACACAAAAACTTATTGCCCTGGACACCTCAGCTTCATTGGCCACCATGGTCAATGAATGTCGCTCCTATGAGGCCACAAGGACAGCCACCACCGCTATACGTGCCCCTCCTTCTAAATTGTGTGCTGTCTCTACTTACAAGAAAACCAAAGGACATGGCAGCAAAGGTGCTACTTACCACCCAAACTTTAACAGGGACACTTCATGCCTTTCCTGCACAAAAAAGCACGGCTCTACAGAAAAGTGTCCAGCTGCTGACAGCATATGTGGAAACTGTGCCGGCAAGGGACACTGGAAGAAGACTTCAAAGTGTCCTGCCAACAAGGCCACGTGTAGACACTGTGGCCGAGTGGGTCACTACGACAGATGTTGCCGACAGCAGATGAATGCCAGGCAGGGCGGCCCACCCAAAGCCACGCCACCCTCCAGCAGGCCTTCAAATTGTCGCAAGGTTGAGGCCCTTTCCACAACAACTTGCCCTTCACCGGTACCCGTATCCCTCGGCCTCACCTACAATGGTGAGACATCCAAGATTCTGATGCTGCCAGACACAGGAGCTGACGTATCAGTGATGGGTCCACAGCACTTGGAACTGCTTCAAATCACCAGGGACGAGCTACAACGTTCTGCCACCTCAGTGACATTCACAGCAGATGGATCACAGATGACACCAGCTTTAGGTACCCTTAAGGCCACTCTGTCTTTGGCCAACCGATCCTGTCATGCCATGATCCAAGTCCATGAAGGTATCCAGATGCCACTCCTGTCCTACGCACACTGCAAGGAGTTGGCCATCATACCGCCAGACTTTCCACGGCCCATCCTACAGGTCGTCCACGTGAACCGATGTAAGGAGCTACCCCTCCATGCCAACTCGACCCCAGCTGAGGCCCGAGAATATTTCCTTAGAACCTTCCCTGATGTGCTTGTGTCTAAGGAGGACCTTAAAGCAGCTCCACTGAGGTCGATGGCTGGACCTCCAATGAAAATTCACCTTAAAGAGGACGCTGTTCCATTCGCCATTCACACCCCACGGCAGATTCCCTATGCTTTTCGCGAACCTGTCAAGATAGAACTAGATTCTATGGTCCAGCAGGGTATCATCAAGCCTTGTGGAGACGAGCCTTCGGAATGGTGCCACCCTCTAGTTGTCGTCCCAAAGGCAAAAGGAGTTCGCATCACAGTGGATCTCACCAAGCTGAACACTCAAGTCTCCAGACCAGCCCACCCTTCGCCCACACCCATGGCTGCTGTTCGTACCGTTGATCCCACAGCCAAATTCTTCACCACTGCGGACGCTCTACACGGTTACTGGCAGATGGAGCTAGCGGAGGAGGACCGTCATCTCACCACTTTTATTACTCCTTATGGACGCTTCCAGCATTGCCGAGGACCTATGGGCTTCGCTGCCACCGGCGACGCCTACTGTTACCGCGGCGACCTAGCTCTCCAGGGTATGAAGAAATGTGTCAAGGTTGTCGATGACATTCTCATCTTTGACGACGACTTACTGTCACATTACCACAGGATCCACGAATTACTCACTCGCTGTCGCAAAAACGGCATCACTCTCAACAGAGATAAGTTCGTAGTAGCGGAGACCCGAGTAAATTTCTGTGGATTCACCCTTTCCGAAGAAGGAATAGCTGCCGATCCAGGACGAGTCACAGCTCTGCAAGACTTCCCCACACCTTCCAACTTGACGGACTTACGTTCTTTCATGGGGTTAGTTAACCAACTGGCAGAGTTCACTCCAGATATCGCCCTGACTGCACAGCCCCTACGCCCACTCATGAGCCCTAAGCGCTCTTTTATTTGGACACCAGACCACGACCAGGCCTTCAAACGTGTGAAGCAAGCACTTTCAAGCCCTCCAGTTCTAGCGTCTTTTGACCCAACTTTGCCAACCATTCTCCAGACTGATGCATCTCGTCTTTACGGAATAGGCTATGCTCTCCTCCAGGACCATGGTTCCGGACGTCTCCGAGTAGTCCAGTGTGGATCCCGTTTTCTCGCAGATGCCGAGACGAGGTATGCGACAATCGAGTTGGAGATGCTTGCTGTATCTTGGGCTCTCACAAAGTGCCGTTTGTACCTCCAAGGACTGTCATCCTTCACTCTGCAAACAGACCATCGTCCACTAGTGCCCATTATCAACAGCTACACGCTGGACATGATCGAAAACCCACGGCTCCAGCGAATGAAGGAACGTATGTCACAATACCAGTTTACTGCAACGTGGCGTGCTGGCAAGTCTTTATGCATTCCAGATGCACTCTCGCGCGCACCTGTCAGCTACCCAACGTCTGAGGATATGATCGGCTGTGCTGAAGTAACGTCACACGTCAGGTCTGTCATCAACGTCGTAATAGCTTCCCAGGAAGAGGATGCCACAATCGTCAACGCCGACCGAACTCTACAGGACATGTCATCAGCAGCGCAGGCCGACCCTGACTACGTCCGCCTTCGTGATTGCATTGTGTCCGGATTTCCCACGAATCGGTACAACCTGCATGCTTCTTTGCTACCGTATTGGAAGCTGCGAGAAACCCTTTCTACTGACGGCACCCTCATGCTCTATGGTGCCAGAATAATAGTTCCTGCCACTCTACGTCGCCACACACTCGCCAGACTCCACGACAGCCACCGAGGTGTTGAAGCCACTAAACGTCGAGCTCGACAAACTGTCTTCTGGCCTGGGATAGACTCTGACATTGCTAACACCATTGCTGCCTGTGAGCCCTGCCAAGTCCTACGCCCAAGCCAACAGCAGGAACCTCTTCACAACGATGACCACCCATCGAGGTCCTTCGAGTCGGTATCAGCGGATTTCTTCCAGGTAGCAGGGAAGTCCTTCCTTGTTGTCGCCGACCGCCTCTCCGGCTGGCCTGTGGTCGTCCCTTGCAAGGGCGACACCACTGCCTCCTCAACCATACGGCACTTTTGCCGCTACTTCAGAGAGGTAGGTGTTCCCCTGCGCCTACGCACCGATGGAGGACCCCAGTTTACCAGCAGAGAGTTTGCTGACTTCGCAGAGCGTCGGGGTGTACACCACATAACTTCATCGCCACACTACCCGCAGTCTAATGGACATGCCGAGGCCGCCGTCAAAGCTGTCAAGCACTTGATCCTCAAAACGGCCCCTTCAGGAAACATTGACTGTGAGGCTTTTGATCGTGGCCTCCTTGAGTTACGTAACATGCCTAACCACTCTGGTCGCTCTCCTGCCCAGATCCTGTATGGTCACCCTCTCCGTACGTGTGTGCCCGCCCATCCTCAGTCATTCATGGAATGTTGGCAAGAAAGGGCCCATGATTGTGACCGACGAGCTGCTGCCAGAGCGGCTCAAGTGAAACGCAACTACGACGCCCAAGCCCGTCCCCTGCCCAGACTGAATGTGGGCCAACATGTCTGTCTCCAGGACCCAACATCCCATAGGTGGGACAAGATCGGGATTATCATGGGTGGCACGAGATCACGCGAGTACGAAATTCGCCTCCCTAGTGGTGGAGTGCTACGTCGGAACCGTCGCTTCTTGTATCCAGTGCCCAGTCCCAATCAAGTTCCCAACTCTGATCTCCCTGTGGTCCCTAGTTCTGACATGGAAAAGTCATCAATTCCCTCCACAACTTCCTGCAGGTCTCCAAGATTAAACAGGCCTACATAGTGTACAAGGCCCTTGTGCCATTTACGCAACTGGCTGCATAATTTTATATTTTATACATTTTATGTTGTTTGCTTTGCACACTATTATTTACTTAGTTCATTGTATGTAACTTGCTTAGTACGTTCAAGATACCTATTTGAACGCAAAAGGGGAGGGGAGGTGTGGATTATTGTATATATTATCTTTCTTATATGCACCCTTTACTATTCATAAATTATGCCCGTTACCAACGCATGCGCATGAGTCGCACTGTCAGCACTCCGTGCATGCGCATTGATAGTCTTCTTGCTTCTCTTGGCACGAGCTGTACGCCTTGCAGAGCACCACTGTTCATAACCCCTTGCTGTGTGGAATAAATGGAATCTACGACTCGGGATTTTACTTCTCCATCTCTGTAATCATCTGTCTTCATCTACAAGACATCATCACCTATCACCACCTGATTTAAATTATGCCTCATACAATGGTAATAATTCGGACATTTCTACTTATTTGTCTGTAGAGTCTTCTGTTGTCTATGTAGGCTTTGGTTCAAGCATCTTGTGTGATGATCCAAACTTTATGGAAGAGGAGGTAACTCTTGATGTTGAATCAAATTTTGTAGTGTTGAAAGATGATGGAAGTATTTCGGAGACTGAATTGAATAAAGCTGCAAACGAAGTTCTCATGAAATATGATGAGAAGAAGGTATTAAACTATGACCAATTAGAATTCGAAAACTGCTCTTCAGAGGTCAATGATCAACTTGTTAGATTTGCTTTGAATCATTCTGTTCGTACTGAAAAGGGCAGGATATCCATGCCTCTTTTATGGAACAGTGAAGTATCTCATCTTCTTGGTAGGAATTACAATCTTGCTAAAGCTGTGCTAAAATCTAACTTAAAAAAAGTTAAGAAAGAATGAGCTTCATTTACATTTGATGGATGATGCCATTAAAGAACAAGAACAACTTGGTATAATACAGAGGATTCCAAATTTGGATCAGTATATGGAGGAACATCCTGAGCATAGTTTCTTACCGCACATGGGTGTGTTTAGACTAAACAGGGAGACCACTAAGTGTACGAGTAGTTTTTCTCTCGAATATTTGTGAAAAAGATTTGTCTAAGCCAGCTACTGTTAGTCATAATCAGAGTATACATTCTGGACCTTGTTTAAACCAAAAGATTGCTTCAGCTCTTTTACACCTGAGATTTGGGTCTAAGCTTCTAGGCTTTGACATCCGGAAAGCTTTTAACCAAATAGAGCTGAATCCCTCTGATCAGAATGAATTACCATTTCTTTGGTATCGTAATGTAAAGAAAGGAGATTTTTCTCTTGTGGGGTATAAGAATGTGCGATTGAGTTTTGGATTACGATGTTCACCAACAATTTTGATGTTGAGTTTATACAAGATTTTGGTCCTGGATACTGAAGGGAATTCTGAGGAGGTTGTATGTTTGAAAAGGTTGATTTATCAATTATTTTATATGGATAATGGTGCTTTCACTTGTAGTGATTCATCAACTTTGAAATGGGCTTCTCAGTTATTGCCATCTATTTTTGAGCCCTATAAGATGGAATTACAACAAATTGTTACTAATGATAGTTCACTTCAGGAGGATATTGATGCTGGTCTTGAAAACAAAACTGACAGTAAAGTTAAACTTTTAGGCTTGCAGTGGCATAGGCAAGATGATATATTGTCAACTAGACCTATTGCTCTTGAGGGATCAGCCAATACAAAACGTTTAATTCTCAGGTCGATAGCCTCTAATTTTGATTTATATAATTTCAATGGACAAGTTTTTAACAGATCTAGAGTTTTTATGCATGGCTTACAGTGTGACAAATCACTTGGATGGGATGATCCATTGTCACAAGAGCGAATGAAAGAGTGGAACTGTATTTCAAGACAAGCTAATGCAACTCCAGAAATTATGGTAGAACGGTTTGTAGGGGAAAGAGATGCATCTTATAGGATACTAGCTTGTGTTGATGCAAGTAGTCTCGTGTATGGAGCCGTACTTTATATTGAGAATATAGATACAGGTAAGGTTAGTTTTGTATTGGCCAAAAACAGAATTGTGAACACAAATTTGAAGACTAAATCAATCCCTTCCCTGGAGTTGCAGGCTATTAGTTTAGGTACAGAGATGCTTATGGAACTTTATAAAGAACTGTCTGGTCCTGCATGTGTCATTCCCATTAATATTAAAGCACTGACTTTGTATTCTGATAGTTTGGTAGCCTTAACTTGGGTAAATTCCTATGCTAGTAAACTTGATAAAATGCAGGGAAAATCCAAATTTATATGGAATAGGTTACATCGTATAAATCAGCTTTGTGAAATCTTCAATGTGAACTTTACCTTCACAAGTGAGCAGAATAATCCTGGGGATTGCATAACTGGATGTTTATCATACAAACAACTCAAGAAAACTAACTATTTCTCAGGACCACAAATTCAGTCAAGTGATGTAGCAATAAGTCAAAATGTACTGAGTTTCACCATCCCGAATCCCTTATTCAAGATCGATGATGATAATGTTGAAAGCAAAGACGTTGGTAGTTATAATATACAGTGCAATAAACTTTCCATATCATCTGAATATCTAGTTTCTCCAAACAGATATTCTGACTTTCACCATTTAGTGGCTGTAATTGCTAGGGTTCTGAGATGTTGGAATAAGTGGAAGGCTCGCACAAAGTTGAACAGACCAACTTGTAAGGATTTGATGGTTATTGAATCTGGGTATTACAAAGAGGCTGTTATGCACATAATTTTGAAAGATCAGCTTGTCTATTTCCCTGAAGTCTTTGATTATTTTGGGTCTGATTTGAAAAGGGTCAAGAACATACCCAATCTTGTAAGTCAGCTTAATGTTTATCCTGATCAGGTTGGAATTCTGAGGGTGAGAAGCAAATGTGATCGGTGGAAAGAGGGTGAAAGATGCTATTTCCCTATTCTTTCGCACAAGCATAGTGAGTTAACAAAGTTGATAATTCTTGATTTGCATGTAAGGCTGAAACATGCTGGATGTTATTCACTTTCAGCAGAGCTGCGGAAAGAGTTTTGGATACCTCACTATTTCTCAGTTGTTAAAAATGTCCTTAAGGATTGTGTTACGTGCAAAAGGTATAATGGTCGTTCTGTGAAACTGAATCAGTCCCCATATCGTGATGTTAGATTGCATCCTTCTGAGATTCCTTTTGGGTATGTGTACATAGATTACTTTGGTCATTATACTGTTAAACAGGAACATAGAAAGCTAAAAGTGTGGGTTCTTTGCCTTACCTGTATGTTTACTCGAGCAGTCAATTTGAAGATTTGCGTGGATATGTCTGTTAAAGAATTCCTTCGTTCTTTTATGCTTCACACGTTTGATTATGGATTGCCACAGTTTTGTGTAAGTGACTTAGGCACACAGATAGTAGCAGGAGGTAACATCATAATGGATTTTCTTAGAGATCCTGAAACCCAGATGCATTTTGATGAGGCTGGTGTACAAGCGATAAAATTTGATCGGTATTTTAAAGGCTGCAGTCAGATGGGTTCTTTGGTAGAGATATGTATAAAGATGGTCAAACATTTGATAAATAAGTCCATTGGTACAAATGTTCTAGAATTTAGAGATTTTGAATTTGTTGTTAGTCAAACTTGTCACTTGGTGAATAAGCGACCAATTGCTTTTAAAGAGGCATTAAGGGATTCGAGCAACGAGCCTGTTCCTCACCCTATCACTCCGGAAAGGCTTATTCATGGCTATGATCTCTTATCCATCAATGTCATTCCTGATCTACAGCCTGATCCTGAGATTGATCTTGAATACATTCTTGGTACCACCCCGTCAGAAAGGATAAAGAATAATTATCAAAAACTAAATGCAATCAGAAAAAATCTCATAGACAATTATCATTCGGAGTTTTTAGCTACCCTAATAAAACAAGTAGTAGGTTGGCCAGGGCACCAGCCGCCCGTTGAGATACTACCGCTAGAGAGTTAGGGGGTCCTTTGACTGGCCAGACAGTACCATATTGGATCCTTCTCTCTGGTTACGGTTCTTTCCCTTTGCCTACACAGACACCGAATAGTCTGGCCTATTCTTTACAGATTCTCCTCTGTCCTCATACACCTGACAACACTGAGATTACTAAACAATTCTTCTTCACCCAAGGGGTTAACTACGGCAATGTAATTGTTCAGTGGCTACTTTCCTTTTGGTAAGGGTAGAAGAGACTCTTTAGCTATGGTAAGCAGCTCTTATTGGACAAGGACACTCCAAAATCAAACCATTGTTCTCTAGTCTTGGGTAGTGCTATAGCCTCTGTACCATGGCCTTCCACTGTCTTGGGTTAGAGTTCTCTTGCTTGAGGGTACACTCAGGCACACTATTGTATCTAGTTTCTCTTTCTCTTGTTTTGTTGAAGTTTTTATTGTTTATATAGGAAATATTTATTTAAATGTTGTTACTATTCTTAAAATATTTTATTTTTCCTTGTTTCCTTTCCTCACTGAGCTATTTTCCCTGTTGGGGCCCCTGGGCTTATAGCATCCTGCTTTTCCAACTAGGGTTGTAGCTTAGCATTTAATAATAATAATAATAATAAAAGGCAGTTGATAAGAAGGACTGATATCGTCCTTGTCATCATCAGCAACTTAATGTAGGTGATGTTTTAATCAAAGAGACTCATGTAAAACCCCTTAACTATCCTATGGGATAAATTACAGAGGCAATTAAGAATACAAGTGGTGAGGTGACTAATGCTATCGTTTTGAAAGGTAAAACAAATGAGCTGGTGAAAAGGCATATAACCAGTCTCATCCCTCTTTTAAAACCCGATATTGCTGAAGAGATCAATCCTTCAGTTAATGAGGAATTAGATGCCCAAACCTAAATTTAGAGGAAGGTCAAGGAGAAGGGCAGCAGTCGAGTCAGAGAAAAGGACTAGGCATGTGCTCCAAGACTGAGATGGTTTGATAACTTTGTAAATATGTAATTGTAAATATGCATGTTTTCATTTTAAATTCAACTTTTTACATGTTTTGTAAAAAGACTGAATTTCTTCCCTGGAGTGTTGAAAATGATGTAAAATTATTACATCACTTATGTTTTTCTTCTATTTATCATTGTTCTTATATAATGCGTTCTTAAAGGTTTAATATTTGGTTTAATTATTGTTAATTTGAATAATGTAATCATTAGTATAATTTAGTAAATTTAATTGAGTTTTTCTATGTTTACTTCGAGCTTATAAAGGGAATATGTAATTATATTTTCGTTGTGACGGGAAACACCTTTTAAGTCTCGAAGGTATAACAACTGTTAACGAGCAGTTACTACTGTTTGTTTCTTTTGTTTTCCGAGGAAAGGAAACGCTGAGCAGCTGAGACAGTCGTAGTGGAGTCCGTTTGGAAAATTCGTAGCAGTCTGTTAGTTGGTTTGGTTGGTGGAATCAACATAGAGCCGGTTGCTTTTCTTTCAAGCGCGACGGTTATATTAATAATGGACGGCTAATTACAACGAACTGTGCCCGAATCACCGCTCCTGCTCAAGTCTTGCCAGCAACGAAGACATGTCTCTTACCATCTTAGACACAGGATATACTTCATTTATTGCCGAACTTCCGAGGTGCCGATAAGGCTTTAAGGTACGTCACAACGAAATGATGGGTGTCTATTTCTAAAGTGATCCTAGCCTTCTTATCATTTCACCAATGGAAATGATTGCACACTTGTTTGCAAACTTGCTTAATAGTCCTGAATTTAATCGTTATATTTACTGATTCATATTAACATATCTTATTAAACTAAATATATACCTATTGAAGCATAAAAAACTACATAATAATTTGTAAGTAATTTGTTTTATCTTCGGATACTATTCGTTTATTTTAACATCTCGAAAATCTAATTTCTAGGATCAGCTTCATGGAAGTAATGTTCCTATATATAAATGTAAGTTTTTGAAGGATCCTTTAACTCTAATTCTTTATTTTATTTTTCGAGATGTGTTTATGCTAATTTAGGTTTTTGCAGTTGTTACCCCCTTGTCGTTACTATTTAAGTTTATTATTATTAGGGGGTAATAGAATGTTTGTTTGTTTTTCTTCAGGGCTCTCTTGAAGTTGCGGGAAATTGGGAAGGACCGAAACTTTCACCCCCTTGTCGTTATCCTTTGACACAAGGTCGGTCCTCCTAAGGATACTCTCAAACGATTTTTGTAGTTACCCAAACCGAACATCCTTTCAAGAAATTTAGAAATATTTAACCTAAATTAAAAAAAAAAAAAAAACTATTCTGAAACCTTTAATTAAGTTTAAGAGTTTTATTTTGTTTGACTTTTATTACTAAAATTTCCTGTATAGAAAACTTTTTTCAAGATCTCCAGACTCCCGCGGCATCCTATAGCTGTGCACGTAGCCCTGTGTTTGTCACTGAGGCGAACTGTAGAGAGCCTAGAACTCGTTCCTGCTGACGTCTTGAGATTCGTTTGGATTTCAGCAGTCGCTTGACAGACCCTGCTATTTCCTTCTTTTTCTTCTGGGGGATGGAAAGGCAGTGTGACTGAAGGTTCCACTGGATTCCTAACCATTGGAACTTCTGAGCTGGAGAGAGGCGAGATTTCTTCATGTTTATCTTGAATCCCAGGTGTTCTAGGAACTGGGTGACTTTGCTGCAGGATCTTAAACAATCCTCGGGCGATGGAGCCCAGACTAGCCAGTCGTCGAGGTAGGCCATCACCTGGACGTCTCGGAGGCGGAGCTGTTGTACTATGGCGTCCGCCAGCTTTGTGAAAATCCGAGGGGCCACGTTGAGGCCGAAGGGCATTGCCCTAAATGCGTAGCTTTTCCTTTGGAGTCGAAATCCTAGGTAGGAGGAAGCGTGGTGGTTCATTGGAACGTGCCAGTAGACATCCCCCAGGTCTATGGAGACCGTGTAAGAACCTCGAGGCAGAAGGGTCCTTATCTGTTGAAGAGTCAGCATCTTGAACTTGTTGTTCGCTATGAACTTGTTGAGGGGGGATAAGTCTAGAATGACTCTGAGCTTGTCAGAGTCCTTCTTGGGGACGCAAAACAGTCTCCCTTGGAACCTGGTTGACTTTACCTTCCTTATCACCTTCTTGTTCAAGAGATCTAGGACATATTCTTCCAGAAGGGGGGTTGATTGTTGGAAGAATTGCTGGAAGGTTGGGGGTGGTTGAGTCCAACTCCAGCCTAGACCCTTCTTGACGATGCTGTGTGCCCAGGGATCGAAGGTCCAACGATCCTGGAATTGGCGGAGTCTTCCTCCCACCGAAAGCACTTCATTGCTTCTGGTGTCCCGAGGGTTTACTGCCTCGGCCGCTAGCTCCCCTTCCTCCTCTGCCTCTGTAGGGACGGCGAGATGCGTCTCTGCCTGCACCTCTGCTTGAGCCTCTACCTTTGGGACGAAAGGTAGTCGTCTGTTGCTCGAAAGCAGGGGTGAAAACCAGTGACTGGGACAAAACCGGTTGGGTGACCAGCTGAAAGGTTTGCTGTGGCTGAGCAGCCACTTGGGGAGTAGCGGGTCCCGGAAACTGCCGTCTCTGTTGACGTTGCTGGGGTTTCGGCTTGGAGGATTTCCTCTTAGGTTGAGGGCCATCGTCCTGAGAGGATTTCCTCTTCTTCGACATGCCCCACTTGTGGAGAAGGTTCCTGTTCTCCATGGCGGCCATGTCGGTGATCTTTTTCACAAGATCGGAGGGAAAGAGGTGCTTACCCCAGATGTTGGAGGAAATCAGTCTCCGGGGTTCGTGTCTCACTGTGGCACTTGAGAACACGAATTCACGACAGGCTCTCCGAGCCTTCATGAAGCTGTACAAGTCCTTAACTACAGTCGCCAAATGCGTTTTGGCGAGCACCCTGTAGTCACCGGCCATGACGTCAAGCTGTACCTGGAGGGACATGGATGCGGCAAGCCTCTCCTTCGTGTCTTGTTCCCGACGAAGGAGATGGTCGTTAAGTTTGGGGAGGTTTTTGTTAAACTGACGTCCAGCAACGTCAGGATCTAATTTTCCCACCACGAAGGTATGCTGGATATTCTTCCAGTGTCGAACATCGGGGGGAGTAATCAGGGAGAAGGGTCTGCACTCCTCCAGTGCAGGGCAAGGTTTCCCTTCTTCCACTGCCTTGTGTACCGCAGCGAAGGCCTTTTCCATGAAGGGGAGGATCGCATCATCAGGTGCGATGTAGGTAGGGTGCTTCTTGCTCAGCGCCGGAAGCTTTGAGCAGGTAAAACCCCTACTTTTAAAAACGTTGGCCAGCATAGCCTGGGCCTTCGGGAGATCGAACACTATCACCTCCTTCGGTTCGGTCTCTTCTTTAGAGGCAGGTTCGGATCGAAGCCGGACGTAACAGTCCGGATAAGCCTCTAAACTCGGGAAGAACTCCACTTCTTCCAGGGCAACCAAGCCGACCTTCTCACTGACGAAGATCCTGCCCGTTGCGATAGGCATATGCTCGGCATACCTCCAGGGGTTGGCGTGCGAGCATGCCGGGAGGTCCTTAACCAAAATCCTTTTCGGCTCCTTGGAACTTCCCATGGTCCTAATGTATTCGTGTGTCTCACGGAGTTTTTTGTCCATAAGAGCTTCGAGCTTACGGAACATCTCCTGGGCGCTGGTTGGGATGGGATCCGGGGTGGCGGAGGTAGACGGGATTGATACTTCCGTCGGTGTAGGAGTTGGGGCGGTGGTGGAAGGCGGAGCGACCTCCTGCTCCGACTCGGCGTATTCCACTCGGTCCTCTTCATAGTCCAATTCTTCGGCCATGAGGTTCCTCTCAGTTGTCTCTGACACTTCCCACATACGCTCCGTGTTGTCGGTATCCAGGCAACACTTGTGCATGGACTGGGCCATGACAACATCGGGTTCCACCGTGATCTGGACGGTGGGGATCTGATCTTTGGGGACCACAGAGTCTGGGGATGCCTTTGGGAACAGTAAGGCCCTCATGTCTTCAGTGGCAAGGTACAGTCCAGTGGCGTTCTTTTGGAAGCCACGCACCCATTTGCGTAGCTTCTTTCGAGAAGCGTCCCTAACCTCCGCTGAGGGAGGGTTATTGAACGCCTCGACCAGGCGTTCCTGGCAGACCGTACAGTTCTGCGGGTCCCAGAACTTCAGATCTTCTCTCTTGTTGGCACAAGGGGCGTGAGTCCTACACGCCGTGTGCCCATAAAAGTGCGGGCGCTTCACTCCACAGAAGCCGTGGTCGCATTTCACGTGCTCCTCCTGTAAAAGAAAGAGAACATGAGTATGGGGGAGTCATAAGAATGACTTCTATTCTAAAGTTAAATATTAATTGATTAATCTTTAACTTAATATTAAGTGGTATAAACAATGTGATGGGCGGAAAAGGAGATAGACACATACTCCGTGTAACCCGCCCGGCTGGTTTCCATAACCTTATCCATAGGCAATTTGTTGTGACCGAGGGCACGGGGCAGAATTCAATATAGAATGCCAGGAAGGCAGTGGGAATTGCTAAGGATATAAAACTGGGACTGAGGCCACTCAGACCCTAGAATTGGGAACGTAGAAGATCCCATAGGGTAACGGTTTCCGGCAACCTGCCGTGCTAGGATACACACAGCATGCTGGAAATCTGTGATATGCAAGAAGATAGCATGGTTACTAATAGAACGGTAAGATAATACCTATCTATTTATGTAATCAAACCATCTGGTTGCGATGTAGGGCTATTAGCATGAGATGATAGCTAGTAGAAGGGGTGCAAGTCGCTTTGACGCCTCCGGAAGGCTCCGGCAGACCGACGGCACGCCGAAGGCCGCTCCAGCAGAGTTTCTGGCATTAGGGAAGACAAATATATAAGTCAGGGGTAATACCAGGATGGCGGCCACCGGCATAGCGGCGGCACGCCGGCAGGGAGCGGAGGCTCCGGCAGCCGGAGGTTGCCGGCTTGGTGACAGGGACAAGGATGGGTTATAGCAGAATCGGACTGCCGGCAGTGGATGCTGGCACTCCGGGGGCCGGACCGGTGGACGGACGACCGAAGCTATGAGGTAAGAGGGAAGGCCATCGGCTGGACGCCGACGGGAGGCGGCAGTCCCCCGGCACACGGAGGACTGACGGCCCAGAGGGCAAGGGATAAGTCACCAAGGTTGGGAGGTGGGTATCACCGACAGGGGAGGCGGCAAGGGACCGGCACCAGGATAGTGAAAGAGACAGAAGGAGGGATGTAGGGGTACGGCCACGGACCCCAAGACATCCCACCTGAGTGGGTGTACCCATGATAGAGGCTAGCCCTATCACCCAGAAGCAGGGGCCGCTGAGGGCCGGGAGCCAGGGTAGCCCAAGGGAGGGCTAGGGAACACCCAAAAGGGGGGAGAACCCCTGTGGACAAAACACATAAAGTGGCTAACCCCATAGGACACTATGAAGCGTATATGTACCAGAGCGGACTGCACACAGGAGCTCAAGGTAGCCCTATCACTCCACCCTAAGGAGGAGTTGTAGGACAGGGGACAGATGTGTATAGACTAACCTAAGTATAGGTTAGGCCATACAAGAGATAGGTGGGGAGGGGAGAAGAAGAGGAGTCTTCTATGGAGGAGGCTCTGTACCAAAGCGGCCACCTAGGAAGGGAGGATGCTCCCTAGCCTAAGGTAAGGCAGCCTGTCTGAGAACGGTGCATGGGTATCGTTTCAGCAAGGCACAGAACTAACTCCCCCCAAGCCCAACCTAGAGCAGGGATGTTACACCCTGAACTAGGAAGGATGGAAGACATATCGCTATTGCAGGAAAGGTTGGAGACCTAGCCCCAGCAATAGAGGAAGGACGTGCCGTTCCTCATTCTCGGACGCAACCCTAAGGGGGAATCATTCCCTTAGGGAGGACAGAGAAGCGATAAATACTCTGATATGAGCTTGATCCCCTTACGTGGTAGGGGGAACAAGACTACACAGAGGGAATGCCCTAAGGCAGGGGATGAAGGAAGCATATAGGGGTCCTACTTGTAGGTTAGGTTAGAAAGGCACACTATCTAACCTACCCCCTATATGGTCCCTAAAGGCGAAAACACCTGCATCACAGTCAATAGTATTGTAAAATAATGCCACTATCTTCATAACTTAACCTAGGATCACTGAAATATATCATGCATGAACACTGAAGTTAGGCGCTCTGGCCTAGGGGCTAGACTAGCGAACTGGTATGGGGTCAGATGATGACCGATAACAAGGCGTCAAAACACGATATATAAAGTTCCTAGCTATGAAGACTAAATAACTAATAGTATCGATTAGTTAATGAGGCCGGAAAATGCTGTTGAAGCTAGCTAAATAAGGCATGCAAAACAACAGCGACGCCATAAAATGGCGGGTCCGGTTGAGGCACAGCTCTGCCACAAAGCATAGAATATCTCGAAAAGTAAAAGTTAATTTACGGTCAGAGCTTATTTAAACAATACTGGAACCTTGTACTCAGCTTTCCAGAAGAAGGCGAGGCCGAGGGTAGAGACATGGCTAAGATGCAAGTCGATAAAGTACGCACAGGGAAAAATCCGACTTGTAAGGCAAGCTACTAAGCGAAGGATGGGGATGGACGTGACATCATTTAGCAATGGCGCCCGTTTGTTTACGTCTCGAGTACCAAAAGTAGCCACGAACGAGATTAGCTGTGGAACGGCTCCCCAGCTATTCTCCGCCCCTACACATCGAAGTGTTAACTCTATGTGGGGTGTATATAGCTATGTGGCGCGTTAATACATGCGTCCCCTGTTGATATACGATGTCTTAAAGGGAAACCTTTAGGATACTCGCTCCAGAAGTTAGAATTCTGTGATAACCTGTGGTTAAATTCTCTGGGAATATTTAGTAGTTATATACCCAAGGAAGCTACCAAAAAGGAACCTTCCATCAGGACGCCATGGCTTGAGCCCAAAAAAGTGTCTCAGATATTACCTAGTGACTCACTGGCGCTCATACCAGACTCCCAAAGTCTGATGTTACTTATTGAAGTTGATTTTTGGGATGCAATTGGAAGCGCGTGCTCATGAGCCCAAAATTGTTGCAAGAGCCCGTGTCAAAAGCATCTGTTTTTTTACTGATGGTTATGGTGGCTGATGAGGTAACATCCCTGACTGATAAACTCCAGATTCAGGTATCGTGACCTTTGCTGCTGTAATGCCAATAAATTAATTCAAGCATTATGCAAGTGATTCGCTACTACAATTTTATTTTATAAAACATGTGACCTTGAAATTGTTTTTAGCTACTCAGGCAAACAGCCACACACAAATACACACTTATCTACCTATCAGTCTATCTATATATATACAGTGAACCCTCTCTACTTCGCGGTTTGACCATCGCGGATTCACCACTTCGCGGGTTTTTTCCATAACACATATATATATATACTGTACATATCGCGGATTTTCCGGAAATTTCGAAAATACCGCAAAATCTGAAGACCCCAAATACGATATTTCGTTACCTGTAATTCCATTAATACTGTAATTAGTAATATTGGCTCTTACTGATTGTTCATTGCATTACATATGATATATAATTCAGCACAGAAAAAGAAAAAACACGAAAAGAGAATGTGATCATACGATAATTCAGTACTGTATACAGTATGTAGTAAAATTAAATCGAACATGAAACGCAAATCAGATGCAGTCATACCATATTAGAATGGTGTAAGGCTGCTGATGGCTACTACTGTACTACAAATGTAATGGATGTGCTTCTTTTCCATGAATCTTTTGTATGTATATGTACGTAGTATTGCATCCAATAATATTCTTTGTTGCAAAAATCACATTTCGAATAAGCGTACGAGAGAGATAGAGTGAGAGAGACACACACACATCCTACAAGAGAATAAAATAGCATACGTAAAGCTATTATTATTATTATTATTATTGTTGTTGTTGTTAATAAAATTTTTATTATTATTATTATCATTATTATTATTATTACTGAATTATTATCATACGATAATTCAGTACTGTATACAGTATGTAGTAAAATTAAATCGAACATGAAACTTAAATCAGATGCAGTCATACCATATTAGAATGGTGTAAGGCTGCTGATGGCTACTACTGTACTATAAATGTAATGGATGTGCTTCTTTTCCATGAATCTTTTTTATGTTTACGTACGTAGTACTGCATCCAATAATATTCTTTGTTGCAAAAATCACATTTCGAATAAACGTACGAGAGAGAGAGAGAGAGAGATAGAGAGAGAGAGAGACAGACACACACACATCCTACAAAAGAATAAAATAGCATACGTAAAGCTATTATTATTATTGTTATTATTATTATTGTTGTTGTTGTTGTTAATAAAATTATTATTGTTGTTGTTAATAAAATTATTATTGTTATTATTATCATTATTATTATTATTACTGTATTATTATCATTATTTATTATTATTATTATTATTATTATTATTATTAATACTGTACGTACAGTATACGCGGGGTATCTTGTACTTTGAGTTGGTAACCTACGCATCATATAAGACGGGTTGTGATTGGTTCAAGCGCTGATAGATGACAAATCAGAACTCAAGTTTTGTTAACTAGCCTGTGATTGGTGTTTTGCACGCATCTCCAACCCGCAGCATCTAGGTTCTCGCGGCGTCCACTTTCTCTTACGCCGTATCGCTGAGTAGACGTTCTTAAGTTTGTGAAGTTTAATCTGTGCTGTGTGCGACTGTTTTAAGTTGAACTTTTTGTTGAACTTTCTGTGTAAATCCTACTGTACAATGCCTCCCAAGCGTTCTGCTTCTACTAAGGCTGGTAGTGAGCCTAAACGCCACCGAAGGATGATGACGATTGCTGAGAAGGTGACGCTTGTCGATATGTTGAAAGACAGTAGAAGCTACGCGGCCGCAGCGCGCCATTTTGGAATCAACGAATCCACTGTTCGCTATATCAAGAAGGACGAGGCGAACATTAGAAAGACGGCTGTAATCACCTTTAGCAGATCAGCGAAGCGAGTCTTTACAACGCGTAATAAAACGATCGTACGCATGGAAGGTGCTTTAGCTGTGTGGATTGCCGACTGCCGGAAGAAGAACATAGCCTTGGATACGAACACTATCCGAACAAAGGCTTTGAGCTTGTATGAGAATTTTGCTGCAAAGGAACCTCAAGACAACGACGGCAACCATGTTGAAGAAGATGGTGATGCAGATGAACCTCAACCAGGGACATCCACCGATTCCCAGCCTCAGAAACAACGTTTTTCCGCCAGCAAAGGATGGTTTGCGAAGTTTTAGAAACGCTTCGCCCTGAAAAGCGTTTCCCTGCATGGGGAGTCTGCTTCCGCTGACACTGCCGCTGCTGAAACTTACGTGAACCAGAGGTTCAAGAATATTATCGCCGAAGGTAGATACAAGCCGGAACAAGTGTTTAATATGGATGAGACCGGCTTGTTTTGGAAGAGAATGCCGTCGCGAACTTTCTTGTTCAAAAAGGAAGCCAAAGCCTCTGGCTTTAAAGCATTCAAGGATCGCGTTACCCTCGTGATGTGTGGCAATGCTGCTGGATTTTTGCTAAAGCCGGGGTTTATAAGTCGAAAAATCCTCGCGCTTTGAAAAATAAGAATAAGAATCTCCTTCCTGTGTACTGGATGCATAATCCAAAAGCATGGATTACAAAGATGCTGACCCCCCAACTGGTTCCACCAGTGTTTCATCCCGCAAGTCAATGAATATCTCGTAGAGAAGGGCTTGCCATTCAAGATCCTTCTCCTTATGGATAACGCTGGTGGATACGCAACTGACCTGTCGCGTGAGGGCGTTCAGGTTGAGTTCCTGCTACCCAACACCACGTCATTAATTCAACCGATGGACCAGGGGGTTATCAGGGCGTTCAAGGTTCTCTACACGAAGAATACCTTGGCGGACCTCGTTGCGTGTGTGGATGCTGCCCAAGATGATGAGGATGAATATTTTAACTTGAAGGCGTACTGGCGGCAGTACACCATAGCCACGTGCCTGAAGAATATCCAGAAGGCACTTCAAGAGATGAAACCTGCAACTGTGAATGCGAGCTGGAAGAAGCTGTGGGTCCAGATTGTTTACAACGACGAGGGATTTACTCCGTCGGCAATCCAACACTCTGCAATACGCAAATCTGTGCAGTTGGCTGCCATAATTGGAGGTGACGGGTTTGGCCACATGACGACTGAAGACGTCGACGAGTTGTTGGACTGCCATTCCCAGCCGCTAACTGACGCAGACCTCGAAGACCTGACGAAATCGGCAAGCGAAGAAGAGAGTGAAACCCAGGAAGAGACCCAAGAAAATGTTGAAGAAACGGGCTTAACACTAGAACGGCTTGCCAAGGTCTGCAACCATATAAAGGAGGTGAAAGAAATGTTGCAAGAGTGGGACCAGGATATGGTTCGGTCTATGCAATTCTCCAACAAGGTCGATGACATCATGACTCCCTACAGGATGCTCTTAGATCGAAAAAAGAAGCAGCGGCAACAACTTCCAATCACAATGTTCTTCCAGCCTCGCAAAAAAGAGCCAGTTCCTCCTGCTAGTACGCCTTCGGAAGAAATTGAAGAAGTTGAAGAGGTGTCCCAGGAAAAGACACCTCCGTCTGAAGAGACGTAAAATACTATCATTGGCTGCACAGTAGAAGACATCATCAGCTTCATCATCATCATTTCTACTGTGCAGCAAATTCATCGCCATCATCATTCAAGTTTTTTTTGAACTTCTTTCGTGGTGAGTACAGTAACAATCTTTATTTTTTACTTTAATATTCTAACATTTTAATATTTGTGCCTGTTTTATAGTTTAGTACTGTATACATTAAGTTAAAGGGAAGGTTTTAAAAGTCTACATGTTGTAAGCTATCATATTTTTTTGTTTAAAATTTACATTTATGTACGTAAAACACTCTCTCTCTCTCTCTCTCTCTCTCTCTCTCTCTCTCTCTCTCTCTCTCTCTCTCTCTCTCGTAAATTGATTTTTTAAAAAAATTTACATTTACAGTACGTACGTAAAACAATTCTCTCTCTCTCTCTCTCTCTCTCTCTCTCTCTCTCTCTCTCTCTCTCTCTCTCTCTCTCTCTCTCTCTCTCTCTCTCTCTCTCTCGTAAATTGTTTTCCTGCTTTGCTACGTATAATATGTACTGTACAGTACTGTATGATTTTATATAGATACGGTAAATTATATTTGTAAGGTAACATATTTTGCAAATGCTTTTACTGTAAATACTGTATCATTATTTATCACTTTCATCATGCTCGTTATATGCCTTGTTTGTTCTGAGCGTGGTTGTTTACTGAGCGTACAGTACTTTATGACGCCATCGTTTCAGGCGGCGTCATAAAGAAAAACATTTCATTTGGAAGTCTTAAGAAAAATTAAGTAAAACATTGGTAATGACAAAATCAACATACTTTATATTTAATATAATCGATGCAAAAACTAACCTATACATATATGTGTACACTAAATGAGTTTGTTTCTTCATTATGATCAGAGATGAACGTAAACAAAACATTGGTTGCCATTTTTTATCGTGCTTTTTGGCGTGTTTAGGAAACGCATGATATAAAATCGGCTTTAATATTTGTGCCTGTTTTAGTTTAGGGTAGTGTAGTACATGCATTAAGTGTTCTGTACATTAAAGGGTAGTTTGTTAACAGTACTACGTACAAGGGAAGGTTTTAAAAGTCTGAATATACATGTTGAATAAATAGGTAAATATGATGTCACTACTTCGCGGATTTTCACCTATCGTGGCCGGGTCTGGAACCTATCTACCGCGATAAACGAGGGTTCACTGTATATATATATATATATATATATATATATATATATATATATATATATATATATACTGTATATATATATATATATATATACTGTATATATATATATATATATATATACTGTATATATAAATATATATATATATATATATATATATATATATATATATATATATATATATATATATATATATATATATATATATATATATATGCAATATTGATCAACAAAACTGAGTTATGAACCTTTTTAACCAACACTACAGCAAAATACCAGGAACAGAAAGGAATTTGATGTCTTGAGTTGAGATAATGTTGAGTTATGATGATGTAAAGTGGAATTGTACCTCTTAAAACACGCTATCTTCCGCATCTGAGAGAAATATGGCAAAAGCGCATTAGAGATGTGGCAAAAGCGCGAGATTCCGTTTCTAATGCTCTTATTGGATGAGAACCTGTGCAGAGCCATCTAGTGGCAAGAAATTGAACTAGATTATGTTGAATATTAGGAGGCTAATAATTAGTAATTACTAATTATTGTGCAAGTTATTTTTGGAGAACATTGTATTTTTTTGTTGCTAAGAACATATAACCTATAAAAAAATTGGATCGTTGCAGGGGGGTCAAATAAAAATGAACAATATTGCTGTATGCCCCATGACCTACCCATGGCCTACAGGTGTTAACCCAGTCGGCGAAAGCTGGTTGGGCCGGTGCCATCAGGTACTAGCCCTTAATCCAGCTGGCGAGACGCTGGCGGGATCGTGCCGCCAGGGGCTAGTCTAGCCGACAACATGCTGGCTAAACTACAGTATAGGATTATATAGTAGCCAGTATATTTGCAGTATAGATTATACTGCAGACAAAAAAACTATAGTATATTGTTATACAATAGTTATTTCCAACATACCCTGTGTATCCTTTCACAGTCTATTGTTGAGACCAATCATACACTGGAAGAAAGATTTCTTTCAACACATAGTTAACTAGACAGTTAACAATTTATCCTACATTATTAAAACCTTGGGAAAGGTTAGTGTTAAGTCACACTTCTTTACCCCTAGGGGTTAGACCTTTCCCTGGGGTTTCCTTAATAGGAAGACTCTGGGTTTTAATTTTGGGGGAGGTCACAGCAATTGGCTTGACAGGAAACACAAGTATGTGTCTTTCCTAGTTCCTTTCTAGCTTGTCTATCCTAAGCTATAATGTATAAAATATTAATAGTAATATTTTATATATTTGTTTATCAGGTGAGATAAACTGCCGCATACTCATTTAAATTTCCTCTCTTTACAGGAGGACCAACTGAAGTGCCAAGTAGTCTTCTGCAAAGTCAGGAGCAAAGACTTCTGTGGCCATGTAGAGTGCAGAGCTCATGCCTCCTGCACCACTTCCAAGGGACCTCTTGGGTACCGGGACCCCCAGGTTTGCAACATTTGCAAGGCCTTGGTTACCGAGGCTTTTGATGACCCCAAGTCAGCGGAGTCAACGGTCTTCCGATGGACAACGGTCCCTTCGGGGCAAAGGGTTGCCTCCCACGGGGGTGTTTCCCTTGCGTGTCAGGGTTCCCTGCGCGCCCTTCTGCAGTGTTCTCTCCTGCTCCTGCTCAGTGTTAGCGCACAGGCGCTCTCCTGCTCATCAGCGTTTTCCTGATGGCTAGAGCTCTCCTGATCGCTAGCGCTCTCCTGTTCGCCAGCGCTCTCCTGTTCGTCAGCGCTCTCCTGATGATCGTCGCTGCTGTTCCTGTTGGTTCCTGATACGCGCCCTGTGCGCCCACGTTCGCCCGCGCAATCTAGAACTTCGGTTCAGGTCTTGGACAAGGTCTCTTCTTCTACGCACAGGATTCCACGCGTTTCCTTCTGCTCACCAGCGATCACCAGCTCGCCAGCGACCACAGACGCGTCAACGTTCTCCTGCTCGTCAGCAATCTCCTGCGCGTCAACGATCGCCATCGATCTGCCACGCGTGTCAGGTCCCCTGGACACCATCAGTAGTGATCTAGCGCTCGCCTGCTGTGGACGATCTCCGGTAGCTGAGTCTTGCCGTAGATCTTCCTCCTGCTCGCCAGCGCTCACCTTTACTTCTGTCCTTCTGTACGCCAGCTTTCATCAATCGCCAGCGCACATCTGCGCGCCCTTTCCTGCCCCGCACCAATGGGCACCAAAGGTTTTTCCTGACCGTCCAGGATCGCCTGATTGACAGCTCGCTTCAGCACTCACCTTCCTGATGCACCTGCGCGCCTTCTGTTTAGTGCGCTGCGCGCTAACCATCCCTAGTCTCTTACGCGTTAGCGATCGCCTACGCACGTGCGGGATTTTTCGCCTGTGCGCTAGCGTTTTTGTTAACGCACCACCGCTTGCCAACGCGCTATCGCTTGCTGACGCGCTATTGCTTCACTCGCCTACTGGCCATTGCTCACCAAAACGCGCCATCGCTCGTCAACGCCATCGCCCGCCTGCGCTCACCCGTGCGCCCACGTGTCACGTGTCTGCGCGACCACACGCCCACGTGCCCGCGCACATGCGCTCCAATGTTCGTCCCGCGAACCAACGGTGTTCCGTCGCGCTCCTGCCTGCCCGCGCATGGGCGCTTCCACGTTATGCCATGCGCAAACCATTGATTTACCATCGCGCGAGTACCAGGGTGATTGCTACCGAGATTCCCGTCGGGGTTTCGCAACATGGCCAGCCTGGCGAGTCTTCTGGAGCGTATTTCCAGAACACGATCTTCACCCCGTAAACGCAGAGCATGGCACATGCAAGAGCAGGAAGAATCTTCAGGGAGGTCTGAGCAACATTCTTCTTTCCAGAACCTGGGTTAGCCCTTCCTAGTCATTCATTGGAAGGGTCTTGCCAGGGAGCTTTCCGTTCGAGATTTCTCCGTCGGGCAAGGGGTGACTGGTTTAGCCCTTCCTCTTCTCCATCTCGTGGAAGGGGCTTACCAGGTCCTTTCCCTCCTCAGTTTCGACCCGAGGTTTTGTACAAGGAAGCTCTAGGAAGATCATAGGTACTTTCCTCCTCTCGGGCTCAAGCACTCTGGCGTTTCGTCGCCAAGTTTCGAACTTGCGGGCAAGCTCGATGTTGGACCATCTAGACGCAGTGACCGAGGGCTTCCTCTCGGGTGTCTCATCCGTTGATGTCGACAAGCTCGGACACCCTTCCATCCTTGGGAAGAGCTTGTTTGTGCCCAAGGACAGAGACATGGACAGCGGTTGTGCGGAGGAAGTCGACTTCCGTTTTCACTCCTCCAAGGCGCTTTCTTCCAAACCCTGCAGGCCTCCAGCGCCTCTTCTTTCAGCCTCGTCGGCCTAAGTTATCGGACCAGCTACGGCAGCTAAGACAAGGTGTCCAATAGCAGTCCCCTCCTGTCAGGGACAGGTAGCACGGGAGGCTCTCTCGGGGGGGGGGGGGCATAATCCTAGAGGGAGCGGCTGAGTTCACAAACTCTAGGATTAGCAACCCCCCCTTGCAAGTCTCACGCTGGGAGGATGCCTAAGGTTACTCATCTGGATAACAGCTTCCCGATGCCGATTCCTGCACGATCTCCGTGATCAGCCAAGGATATCGCGCCTCGCTCTTACCATCTCTCCGTCTCTCTCAGCGAATTCAGTGTCACTGAACTTCTATGCCATGGGGTCAGCAAGAGTTTTGCCTGTTTGGGCAGAATGATCCATGCCTTAGGAGAAGGTCCTCCATAGGGTCGTCGACGGCTTCACCCCCCGGCTTCTTCAGTCGATCCTTTCTCGTAGGAAAGCATCTGAGACGGGAATTCCGTCGTTGACCTCTCAGCTCTGATCAAGTTTGTCGAACAAACTTCGTCCAGCGAGGAACAGCAGAATTGATCAGACTGGTAACGAGGCTGCAGGACTCCTTAGGCCCTGGATCGGAAGGACGGGTACTTCAAGTTTCCATTCCATCCATCTTCCACGAAGCTCTTGGAATGCAGCCTAGATTTAAGATGGGGTGTGGCGATCCCGCCGCGGCATCGCAGGTTTTTTCCCAGAGAACTCTCCCTGCTCTCCTCATGGCCGCTCAGGAGAAGGCTTCCGCCTCCTTCGCCTTTTGGAGGTCTGGTCAACTCCGGTAGGCTCGGGTTCGACCTTCTTCAACGCCGGGACAAGCTTCCAGGTCCTTACCATGAGTGAGGGATCATGGTACTTTGCTAGGAGCCTTCTCTACTTCTGCCTCAACATCTGGAGTATCTAGCCATGATATTGAGTCAACGGCCTTACCACGTTGGAAACACCGCTTCTCGTCCATTGAGCGAAGTTAAGCAACGTTGGATTTGGTCAGTACTTGGATGGGTGACCGCTTGGGGACGCCAGATGCTGTTGCCTCCTTCTCCGAGCCTTCCCTTCAGTTGACTGTGGCAAGGCTGAGGAGAGTCGCAGTACCTGTTCTCGGTCAAGCAGAGATTTCAGCCCTACCTTGGAATGTTTCCTGGGTCTCTTTTCCTCATTGACCCATCTAAAGTCCCGAACGGGCGCCTCAGGATAAGTTCCCTGTGGGGCGGCCCAAGTTCCGGTGGTATCAAAGCAACGATTAACCGGACTTTCTGGCCCCTATGGGACCGGCGGAACGTTTAGACCTGCAATGGGTGTTGACCTATGGAACCTCTTGATGGGAGTGGATATTCTCGTCCTTTCCCTACATTTTGATGCTGTTCTCGGACTTGTCAAAGAAAAGGGGGGTGGGGGGGGGGCATGTTCCGGTTCAGGCCTATGGTCAGGACCTGAAGGATACCTCTCCATCATTCAGGCAGGCTTAGGGGCCGTAGTCTGGTCCCTCTACAGATCCTACAGTTCCTGCCGAGTCGCTCCGTGCGCGACGACTTCATGGTACTGGCGTATTCCAACCAGCAAGAGACGCATTTTCATACCTTCGCATCTTGCAGTAGAGATACTGAGATGATCCGAGGTCCTCTCAATACCACTATCGGCTCGCTCATTCCGGGCAGAGGGATGTTCTCTCCGACTATCTGAGCAGAGCCTCGCAGATAGAGGGTACCTGGGGGTCTTTGGCCTTTAGTAACCAGCAAGTCCTGGCCTGGGGGACCTGATTGCGACAGCCTGGAACTTCAAGCTTCCGCTGTTCTTCCCCCCAGTCTCAGACCCCAAGACTCTTTGGCAAGATGCTTTCCGGTGATGGTGGGACAACATCGACGCCTGCGTCTTCCCACCATTGTTGTCTGTTGAGAATGGGTCTCAACAAGACCAGGTTGTCTGTCAACCTTTCGATGGCCCTGAGAGCTCCACTGTGACTATACGCGGAACGGTTTCCGGACCCTCTGCGTCCCCTGACGGAACTCCCGGGAGAGCTTCTCCCACGGCACAGGCTACTCAAAAAACCACACTACAATATCTTTCACGAGCCGTGGCATCGCTTCGGCTTCACGCTTGGAGACACTATGCCGCCGCCTCAAGAAGAGACAGCCCGCTACAGCAGCGGAGCGGAGGTCGCATCACCTGCGATAGTCATCCACAGGGGTCTACCAGGCGAAGTGGAGAGTCTTCTTTGGTTGGTGTCATGGGAGAGATACCTTTTCCCTTGAGGCCTCTTCTCCAGCAATAACGGACTTATTGCTTTTCGGCGGGAGGAAAATCCTTTCCGCTCGGCAGTGAAGCCTGTCGCTCAGCCTTTCCCTGGCCTTCAGGCTGAAAGGAATAGACTTTTTCCTTCCCGCTGGACCTTTCTTCGCTCATGCGAAGCTGCGAACGTCCCTGCCCCCAGTCGGAGTGAGACCTCCTCCATGGAGCATGGTTCGGACTTTTTAGTCCCTTAAGAGATCTTCTCAAGAACCGTTACGTCAGGCCTCTGATCGTATTCCGTCTTGGGGGACGGTGCTCCTGCTCACTCTGGCCTCGGCCAGTGTGTAAGCAATCTTCTTGGTCTCGTATGACTCCGCCCTTTCTAAGGAATAGGGGAAGGCAACATTCAGGTTCGCTCCTGAGTTGTTTGCTAGACTCAGAATCTTGGGGTCCCGGCCCTTCGGTCCAACTCCTTCAAGATTTCGAGTCACCATTCTGTATCAGATGCCCCAAACCTTCTCCTTCTTGCCAGTAAAGGAATCGAGGGGTTATCTTTGGGAACAGCTGTAGTTTGTCCTCACGTGCAGCCGGGTTGGGAGCACAGGAAGGACACGGGAGAGTCACCAGTATACCTCTTCAGCTCGGACTCAAGGACATTCATCTCGACCTGAATCCAGACCCTCCCCCGTCACGTCGCCCTACAGCACGATGTCGGATACATCGCAACGTCCCTCGTCTTCGAGTAGTACTACTCTGTGACGCAGGTGCTACAAGCTGGAGTCTGGAAGCGTCTAATGACCTTCGCAGCCCGCTTCCTGCAGGGCGTGACTCACAGAAGTATCGATACGTTTCTATCGCTCTGTGGTAGCTACACAACAGCTGGTCTAACCTCAGGCTCCTTTTTGGACAGGTAGCAGAAGGTTGAGGGCATTGTTATCAGGTTTTAGTCTGCATGAACGAAAGAAGTATGTCTGGCCCTTACTTCTTTCTTCATCATCCCCTCTACTGGGGAAGCAGCATCCTGGTCTCTGCATAGCTGACCTCAAACCTCTGCAGGTAAACCATGCTTCCTTTTGTTCCGAGTATTGAGTCAATACTGTCGCGTCCCCCATACCCTGACGAAGTGGTATTAGGAACATCCTAACCTAGAGTTCCCTCTGGAACTCCAGGTCAACTGCCTAGGACGGGTCACACTTCTTCCTTCACACACAAGATTATGTAGGCCACACGTTTCCTTGCGGACTCCTTTTCTCGAGTGTGACTCACTCGGATTCTGAGTCCCCGGGTAAAGCCAAAGCCAGTATGGCTGGGGACTTTCCACCCTTCCTTAGGGGTAAGTCACCCAATGTAAATAGCGTGGTTTGTATTTCGGTTACGAAACAAATGACAAATTCGGAGATAATGTGTATTATTCATAACCATACAAACCTTAGCTATTTACACATATTTGCCCGCCAGCCCTGTCCCCCAAGTTAAGTCCTACCTCTAAGTGAAGTGAAGCAGTTCAGCCAGTGTGTGAGGGAGGGGAGGGGTAGCTAGCTACCACTCCCCTAACCCCCTGCTAACTAGCGCGGGGGTAATACACCCTCGTTAAATTCTAATGGTTCGCCATTTCAGCTACGCCGAAAGGTAAACCCAATGTAAATAGCTAAGGTTTGTATGGTTAAGAAAAATACAAATTATCTCCGTATTTGTCATTTTGATGGTATTTGTGGACTTTGAAAAAGCCTTTGATAGTGTACACCAGCCAATTTTGTGGAGAGTCCTGCGTTATTATGGAATTCCTCATAAATATGTAAATTTGATTAAGTCTGTTCACGAGCATAGCAAGTGCAAAGTTAATGTTGATGGTCCAATGGAGTCTTATCAAAGGAATTAACAGTGAACAGTGGAGTATTCCAAGGGAATGTATTGTCACTTATGTTTTTTATCCTTCTCAAGGATTTTGTAATGTGTAGAACAGTCAGCGATGGTGGAAAAGGATTGGTGATAGGAATTTAGCAGATCTAGAGTATGCTGATGATGCTTGCCCTTATTAGAAAAACACCACAGGATTTGCAGTGCTTGCTTACCAGAATACATGAAATATCACAGGAGGTTGGGCTGAAGGTAAATAGAAGAAAGACAGAGATGATGAGAGTGGAGTATGCAAGGGAAGATAAAATAAGAGAAAGGATTAATGAGGTAGAATCATTTAAGTATTTAGGAACTATGATCTCCAATACAAGGTGTTTAGAATTAGTTTTGTGAAAGATTGAAAAAGCAAATCAGACAATGGCTAGGTTTAGTGAAAGATTGAAAAAAGCAAATCAGACAATGGAAATCAAATCACCTGAAATTACATATAAAAATCAGACTGTATATCAGTTTAGTGAGATTGGTGTTACTCTATGGACATGAATCATGGTATGACAATGAAACAATCTCCAATAGATTTAGTAGATTTGAGAACAGAATCCTCAGAAGAATATTAGGAGTTAAATGGCAGGACAGGATTAGAAATGAAACTAGAAGAGAGATTACTCGAGTGCCATATGTTGATGAGATCATGATGAGGGGTAAATGAAAATGGTTTGAGCATACTCTTTGCCCTCCCCAAGAGAGATTAGTTCACCCAACATTCAGTTGGGCTCCATAAGGCACTAGAAGAGTTGGAAGACCAAGGCCTACATGACTGAGGATTATGAAGTACAAAGTAGGAGATGATGAATGGAGAAGTATTCAATTAAAAGCTCAAGATATAGACGACTGGCGAAATCTAACCGATGCCCTTTGCGTCGATAGACTTAGGAGGAGATGATGATGAGATTTGTGTCCATCCAGGACAACCATCTATAACTGAGAACAACCTACAACTCATGCCCATGTTCCCAAGAGTAAGAAGAAAAACTAACAAGTCTGACTCTTGCCTCACAAGGATGACTGAAGAATACAGGCTGCCAGACCTAACATTACACCTATGCAGGGCTAACCCTGCATAGGTCATAAATGCTCAAGGTATCACCCATGAATGTTGTACTACTTGGATTTGTTTCAGGTAATGTTTAATAAACACCCTATGCACAGACCAACCTGCAAAACTCTGGATGTCCTGAAATTGTACATTAACAAAAAATACTAGCGAAGAGCCAATTTTTCTCACATTGTTGGATTTAGGGAGGGAGGCAGGAAAAGATTTGTTAGTTAAGGAGACCACCAAGATATGGATAGACCCTGTTAAAAGGGACTTGTTGGTCTGCGTATTTTGAAATTAACTACCTTTTGAGAATGTAGACCTCTGCAAGTGTACTTTTAAATTCATCACTGGACAGAGGTAGTTATCCCCCTGACTCCAGAAGCGAGATATAGAGTTGATCCCTTCTCAGAGGTTTTTCATTTTTATGATAGGAAATCTACGCAGTGAAGCCTATGTTCGATCTTTTTTCGGTACTACTATTAATGGAAAATTGTAAGGGCTGTTCGATTTCCTAATGACTCCTTCTTCTAGCATTTTACCTACTTCATCATTTATCTCATTCTGTAATTTCATAGGGAGTCAGTACTAGGGTACATAGATAATTTTCTGCTTGTCCTTTAACCTTATTTGATGTTCGATAACATCTGTTTTTCCTAAGGATCCATCCGTAGTGGAAAAAACATCATGATATTCAGTTAAAAGTCCTAAAAATTTCTGCTGAATTTCTTCTTGAATGTCTTTATTGATTTTATTTTTGATAGATTGCAAAAGGGATTCATCCGCAACTGATTGAGCGTGATTGATTTCAGCAACGGTAAGAATACGATGTTTATAAACTTCTACATCCAAGATATGTTGATTTCTGTGAATTACTAAAGTGGTATTTAAATGATTACAGACTTCAATATTACATTGTTGTTGTGAGCCTACTGTATAAATAGCTTGTGTGAGGGACAATCCGTTAGTTTTGAAAGTGTCGGAAACTATTAATATTTCAGATCCCGGTAACGTTTTCTTTATTTGCACTATTAAATTCGAAGGTACATTCGGCTCGATAGATTGCGTGCAAGATGATATTACGGGTGAACGAGAATTCTGTTGGGTTGCGTATATTATTTCTTTATCAATGAGACAAGTTATTGGTTCTTCAACGTACTTTACTGTTTTATTTGTCGTCTCCTTTTTATCTAAAACTGATTTTAAGGTATTAGAAGACTTATAGAATTTTCCTTTGATTTACACGCCGTGCTTGGCAGGGGCTAAGAGAATGTTTTGATTACCCATAGACGGGTATCCTATAATTACAGCTGGATACATATCAATGTTTTGTACAACAACAAAGGTATCGGCAAACGTGCGCTTACCGACCTTGTACTGAACATGAGTTACGCCTATTACATTTAATTCATTATTTCCTATACCCGAGAGCCTTACTCCAGACTTCTCTATAGGGAAGTTCGAAAACAACAAATGATGTGTCCTCAAATCCATGATATTACGTGGACTACCACAGTCAAAAAATAATGTAAAGAATCGGTGTTCTAAATTTACAGCATATAATGTTGGTCGTAACTCATTTTTTGGGCTCAAGCCATGACGTCCTGATGGAAGGTTCCTTCAGTAGCTTCCTAGGGTATATTTAACTACAGTGGATATTCCCAGAGAATTAAACTAAAGGTTATCACAGAATTCTAACTTCTGGTGTGAGTACCCTAAAGGTTTCCCTCTAGGATATCGTATATCAACAGGGGACGCATGTATTAACACGCCACATAGCTATCTGCACCCCATATAGAGTTAACTCTTTGATATGGAAAGGTGGCTGAGTAACTGAGGAGCTGTTCCAAAGTTACTCTCATCCGTGGCTACTTTTGGTACTCGAGACGTAAACAAACGGGCGCCATTGCTAAATGACGTCACGTCTGTCCTCATCCTGAGCTCAGCTTCAACCAATCTCCGCGATACAGTAGGTCAGGGAGGGGCCTGAAAGGCTGAACTAGAATAGATGGGAGGGTCCATCAGGACGTCATGGCTATCTCACCCAAAAATAGATTTTATGCTTCGCTCAAAATCCGTTTTTTTGGGTTCAAGCCATGACGTCCTGATGGAAGTGTACCAGAGAATTAATGTATCGTGGATTTTTTCCCCTTTAATCCAAGTGCCAAGGGCTTCGAAAGGTATTATAGAACATGTCCTTACCAGAGATTCTATGATGAACTAGCTTCCTGCCCCCCTGGCAGGGAAGTCCTGGTGGATAATAGGAACATCTCGAAGCGATCATTGAAGAGCTACTCACCCGGTGGAGAGATCATGCTGGACTCGGAGACAAGACAAAGGTTAATATTCGGGTAGGAATATTATCAAGCATAGGTAAGTATATAACATAATTACTACTCCCCTGGAGGAGAGATCATGCTGGTCTCGGAGACAGGACAAAGGTTAATATTCGGGTAGGAATACTATCAAGGCATGAGTGAGTATATAACATAATTACTTATATTATTCTTTTTGATCATCATTAAAGAGGTAAATGAAACTATAACAATCGTATATTTCTTGATATGGAATAGGAGCGAAAGGAGACGCACATAGAAATAAAATAGACATTTTATTTTTAGGATTGCAGATCATTATGGAAGTAATTACAATAATGAATATAGAATTTATTTACAATAATAAAGAATAATGTACATAGAAATGAAAGACGGTAATCTTGATTCTGAAAAGAAAAGTTTGCTTTTTAGAAACACAAGTTCCAGAGGAATGCCAGTCTTTAAAAATTCAAAGAAAACACTCCATGTCCTAGGGCATGTGGCACTCATGTAAAGTCTATGACATTTCACCTTGGTAAAGAACAGTCTATTAGAAACACTAAGTGTCCATTAAATCACTATGTATCACAATAGGGTCAACACAGGCACCCGTAGAGTTAGAGTCCCAAGTAACTCTCTGTTCTATGCAGATTTAAGCGGCAGGTTTCATAACACTACCTGCAGCTACCACGAAATGCTTTACTTCGTGCACTTGTTTTGTGTAGTGCTTGAAGAAAACGCGCGATGATTTCCAGCCTGTAAAGCTCTTGAGGCTTTCAAAATCCATACTCTGGAAGATGTTCAGAGAAGAAGCGACTTTTCTAGGATCGTGACCTGCGGGTGTACTGTCAGGATCTGCTCTGCGAATGAAGTAGGTGATTTTCGCTCAGTTGTTTCAGTGACATGGCGCTACCCGATGTTACTCCTTTGAAGAGTTGTCCTCCACCGAAGTCTGAAGTTCTTCGAAGATAGACCTTAAGACTCTCCACTGGGCATAAAGAGACATCTTCCTTCAGGGGGCAGATTCTCCAAGGGCCCCATCTCTTGGTGGGTAGTTCATTCTTAGCGAGAAACGTCAGATCGGGGAAGAGGGTAAGATCTCCTGTCTCTGTGAACAGGATATGACCCTCTTCTCTTGATAATGCCACTATTTCACTGACTCGGGCTCCCGAGGCGAGAGCAAAAAGGAAGATAACTTTTTGAGTCAGGTCTTTCAGAGGGCACGAATCGTTGTCCAGGCTAGAAGCGAAATGGAGCACCTTGTCCAGGGACCAGGAGATAGGTTTTGGTGGGGGTGCTGGGCGTAGTCTAGCGCATGCCTTTGGCAGTTCATTGAAGATATCGCTGGACAGATCAATCTGGAAGGCATATAGGGGTGGTCTAGTCAAAGCCGATTTACAAGTGGAAATCGTGTTGGCCGCTAAGCCTTGTCCACGAAGGTGAATGAAGAAGGACATGCAAAAATCAATGGTGATTTCCGTAGGATTTTTTGCCTTGACGAAGGAGACCCACTTTCTCCAGGAAGATTTGTACTGCCGTCTGTTAGACTCAGTCTTGTACTCCTAGAGGAAGTCTAAGCTTTTCTTCGAGATCCCAAACCTTTTCTTTGCGGCTAAGGAGAGAAAATCATGAGATGAAGGTCCCTGACTTTCAGTGATGAAGCAAAGACAGTCGATTTCTGTACTTGTTGAGAGAGAACTGGGCCCGGTAGGGGGATCAGCGTGGGCTGCAGCTCTAGGACCAGGGGATACCAATTGCTCCGGGGCCACTTGGGAGTCTCTAGGGCCGCTGTCCCTTTGAAGGTTCTCAGTTTGGATAGGACTTTCAGCAGAAGGTTGGGAGGAGAGAACAGGTATATCCTGGACCATCTGTTCCAATCCAGGGACATGGCATCCACTGCTTCTGTCTTGGGGTCCTCGTACGGGGCCACATATCGAGGAAGTTGATTGTTGTCGCTCGTCGCGAAGAGATCGATCTGAAGTTCCGGGACTTGGTGAGAGATGAAGGAGAATGATCTTGCGTCTAGAGACCATTCTGACTCTATTGGGCTTGTCCTCGATAGAGCGTCCGCCGTCACGTTGCGGAATCCTTGTAGGTGAACTACAGACAGGTGCCATTTCTTCCTTTCTGCCAAAGAAAAGATCGGGAGAAGCACCTGATTTATTTGGGGCGATCTCGAGCCCTGACGATTGAGACATCTGACTACCACCGAGTTGTCCAGAGTCAGACGGATGTGGATTGAGGGAGGCGGGGAGAGTTTCTTCAGGGTGAGAAGAACCACCATGGCCTCCAAGATGTTGATGTGAAACGTCTTGAATAGGGGAGACCATGTTCCTTGAACCTGCTGTTGGTGGGAGTGACCTCCTCAACCCTCCAGTGAAGCGTCCGTGTGGATGTTGATCGATGGAGGCGGGTGTTGAAGAGGGATGGACCTTTTCAGGGCCTTTGCTTCTGACCACGGCTTTAGAAGTAAGCGAAGTCTGTTCGGAAGCCGTCTCTTGTGGTCTCTTCGAGCGATGGATGCAAATTGTTTCCAGACTCCCGCAGCATCCTTTAGCTGTGCGCGAAGCACTGGGTTTGTCACAGTGGCGAACTGTAGAGAGCCGAGAACTTGTTCCTGTTGTCGTCTTGAGATCCGTTTGGATTTTAAAAGCCTTCTGACAGACCCTGCTATTTCCTTCCTTTTCTTCTGTGGGATGGAAAGGCAGTGTGACTGAAGGTCCCAATGGATTCCCAACCATTGGAACTACTGAGCTGGAGAGAGGTGAGATTTTTCTGCGTTTATCTTGAAGCCCAGATGCTCTAGGAACTGGGTGACTTTGTTGCAGGCTCTCAGACAATCTTCGGGCGATGTTGACCAGACTAGCCAGTCATCTAGGTAGGCCATCACTTGGATGCCCTGAAGACATAGCTGGTGGACGATTGCGTCTGCCAGCTTGGTGAAGATCCGTGGAGCCATGTTGAGCCCGAAGGGCATGGCCCTGAAGGCGTAACTTTTCCTTTGGAGTCGAAATCCTAGGTAGGAGGAAGCGTATTGATTCATTGAAATGTGCTAGTAGGCATCCGCCAGGTCTATGTAGACCGTGTAGGCCCTGTGAGACAGAAGGGTCCTTATTTTTTGCAGAGTCAGCATCTTGAATTTGTTGTTCGCAATGAACTTGTTGAGGGGGGACAAGTCTAGAATGACTCTGAGTTTGTCTGAGTCTTTCTTGGGAACATAAAAGAGTCTCCCTTGGAACCTGATTGATTTTACCCTCCTGATCACCTTCTTGTTCAAGAGTTCCAGGACATATTCTTCCAGGAGGGGGGTTGACTGTTGGAAGAATTGCTGGAAGGATGGGGGTGGTTGAATCCAGCTCCAGCCCAGTCCTTTCTTGATGATGCTGTGTGCCCAGGGATCGAAGGTCCAACGATCCTGGAATTGGCGGAGTCTTCCTCCCACCGGAAGCACTTCATTGCTTCTGGTGTCCCGAGGGTTTGCCACCTCGGCCGCTAGCTCCCCTTCCTCCTCTGCCTCTGGAGGGACGGCGAGAAGAATGTCTGGTGGAGCCTCTGCCTGAGCCCCTACCTTTGGGACGAAAGGTAGTCGAGTGTTGCTCATAGGCAGAGGTGAAGACCGGTGACTGCGACACCACCGGCTGGGGGACCAATTGAAAGGTCTGTTGTGGCTGCGTAGCCACTTGGGGAGTAGCGGGACCCGGAAACTGTCGTCTCGGCTGACGTTGCTGGGGCCTGGGTTTCGAGGATTTCCTCTTAGGCTGAGGGCCATCGTCCTGAGAGGACTTCCTCTTTCGGGATATGCCCCACTTATGGAGAAGGTTCCTGTTCTCCGTAGCAGCTTTGTCCACTAGGTCTTTCACCAAGGTAGACGGGAAGAGATGTTTGCCCTAGATGTTGGAGGAAATCAGTCTCCGGGGTTCGTGTTTCACCGTTGCACTGGCGAATACGAATTCCCTACAAGCTCTACGAGCCCTAGCAAAACTGTATAGGTCCTTAGTCACGGTCGCCAGGTGTGACTTAGCAAGGACCACGCGAAAGTCCGGGACTCTGGTGTCCCCGGCCATGAGTTCTAGCTGTACCTGATTGGACAGCGAAGCGGCGAGTCTCTCCTTCGTATCCTGTTCCCTACGAAGGAGGTGATCGTTCAGCCGTGGGAGGTCCTCGTTGAATTGACGACCAGCCACATCAGGTTCTAGTTTTCCTACCGTGAAGGTCGAGTGGATGTCTTTCCAGTGCCTATCATCGGGGGGAAGAGTAAGGGAGAGGGGTCTGCACTCCTTCAGTGCAGGGCAAGGCTTCCCTTCCTCCACAGCCTTCATGACTGCTTGGAAGGCCTTTTCAATGAAGGGGAAGGTCGCAGTAGCTGGAGCAACGAAGGTTGGATGCTTCTTACTCAGCGCTGGCATCTTGGAGTTTGTGAAACCCCGGCTCTTCGCTGCCTGAGCTAGCATAGCTTGGGCCTTCGCGAGATCGAACACAATCACTTCCTTCGGTTCGGTCTCTTCTTTTGAGGTTGGTTCGGACCTGAGCCGGACGTAACAGTCCGGATAAGCCTCGAAATTCGGGAAGACATCCACTTCTTCCAACAAAATAGAGCCAACCCTTTCACTAATGTAGATCTTGTGGTATCATGTAGTCCCATGTAGGTATGAATAAAGGGCAGTCTCTACCCAGCACCCAAGCCATCAAGACCTGTCTTTTAATCACTGCAACCTCTTGCATATTATATCATGGTGGCAGCGTGGTAACGCAACCCATGCCATTCCATCAACAAACCCGGACCATAGAGACACTTTACATAACTCTCCTGTCCGTAATAACTGAGAAGAGGACTCATAATCAGCCCAAGTTTATTACCAGCGGCCGCAGATGACGCCATTTTCACCCAACGGCAACTGGACAAAGACTCATACCGGCCCAGATAACAACCGTACATAACTTATATATCGTCAGGATATGGCATAGAATGGACATTAGTGCACCGTGATTACAGTGAGAATAGTGAAGAAAGTTGTGAATAGATTACTTACAAGTATTTTGGCCATTGTTATCCACACACTACTTCACAAAATGAGCCAAACAAAGACGTACATTCAGCAGTGTAAACAAAACTGAAAACCGTGCCGACCACCAGTGACAAATTTTTGTATTGATTTCCATACTCTTATTATATGTCTCTCTTTGTGAACCGTAAACTGTGTTATTAATCCAATCACTATCTATCTATTGTGTAACACTCGAAACCAAATCCAATCATGGCCCAGCCTAAATGCCCAAGTATGGACTGGGCTCACCAGCCCCTGGCCGAGTCGTTTCGTGCATTCAAGGCGTGCATGAACTTATACCTCGAAGACCAGGAAGTCACAGACCCGGGCAAGCAAGCAACTAAAATTAGAATTGCCCTCGGCGATGAGGGCATGAGGCGTATCTTGGCGAGCGGCCTCACTGAACAGGAGCAACGTGTGCCGCATAACATATGGAGGCTTATTGAAAGTGAGGTTGATGCAACGGTCAAAATAAATTTCCGAGTTCACCGCCTCGAATTTGCAAATACCAAACAGAAACCTGCTGAAACAATCAGTCAATTCCTGGCCAGACTCCGTGAAAAAGCGACAAAGTGCGAGTTTGAAGACAGAGAACTCAACGAACGACTTATCGAAATGACCATACTACGAACACAATTCGAAGAATTTCGGAAAGAACTCCTAACTAAACTGAAGGGCTATGCTGTAAGCAACGTTCTAGAGAGAGGTCGGGAATACGAGGCCATTGCGGCCTCCACGGCATCATTACGCTCCATACAGATGAGCTCTGAGAACACAAGTACAAGCCATACCAACGTGGATGCAATTCGAAGGGAAAGCAACGAGCCACGGAACAAACTACTAACCACGGACAACCCCTGCTGGAACTGTGGGCTTAGCCATCCCATAAGGTCATGCCCCGCTTACAATGACAGATGCAGTGGTTGTGGCATCAAGGGGCACTGGAAAAAGATGTGCCGCAAAACTGATGGAGGCAGAACAATGCCAGGAGACAACATGCAGCAGACACAACGTCAGAGCAAGACAAGAGGGCGCTCCTACCGACGGCCGAATCGGGCTCCTAACCACAGGCAACACGAAGTCATGGTTAATGAAAACCCTAATCTTGATGAAGAAACAGATTATATGCCAAACTTCGACATGCTAACGATATCCGACATAGGAGTGGCACCGAAACGAGAAGCATTCTCAAAGCTCATGGTCAAGCATGAAAACCCCCTAGCCTATGGGCCCCTGAAACTCAAAATCGACACAGGTTCCGGTGGCAATACGCTGCCCTTGTGGACATACAAGCAAATGTTTGGTGATGCACCCACCAGCCTCGTACTATCCCCAGAACCGTCAGTAAGACTTAACATCATACAGTGGCGACAATATTCCCTGCCTAGGGTCACTAATGCTCAGCGTCCGCAAACTCAGCAACCCAGCATTTTCACAAGAAAAGTTCTTCGTGGTTGATGTGTCTGGTCCAGCCATACTTGGCCTTCCCTCATGCCAAAAACTCGGTATTGTGGATATCAATGTCAACGACGTTACTGGAATACCTGAGCAACCAAGCCAACAAGGCCCTATTAGGTCAGTCGAACAACTAAAAGCTCAATTCCCAGCACAGTTTGACTGTATCGGCAAACTAAAAGAGCCCGCGATGCTCCACCTCAAGGATGACGCGATACCTTTCTGTGATCCGCCCTGTAAGGTGAGTATCCACCTGAAGCCCCGCATCAAGTCCGAGCTTGACACTATGGAGAAAGAGGGGGTTATCAGACGGGTAACAGCACACACAGACTGGTGTAGCAGCCTTGTGTATGTCACAAAACCCGATGGAAGCCTACGGATCTGCCTGGACCCCAAGCGGCTCAACCAAAACCTCAAAAGATGTCCCCACAAGATTCCCACTCTAGAAGAGATCAACCCGGTATTCTCCAAAGTGAAAGTGTTCTCCAAGCTAGACGCCAAAGCAGGCTACTGGAGTATACCGCTACACGAGGACTCACAACTACTGACAACGTTCCGAACACCACACGGCCGATATTGTTGGACAAGGCTACCATTCGGGCTGAATGTAAGCCAGGGCATATTTCAAGCCAGGATGGACTCCATGATCGAGAATCTCCCAGGTGTTGTTGGCATCGCTGATGACGTGGCAATATGTGGGAAAGACCAGTCGGAACACGACAAAAACCTGATGGGGTTCATGCAGCGTGCAGCCCAACACGGACTCAGCCTAAACTCGAAGAAATGCTCCATTTCAAAACCAGAAATTGAGTTTTTCGGAACACGTTATACCAGCAAGGGCATGATGCCAGACCCGTCAAAGGTACACGACCTGCATAGCATGCCGTCACCCTCCAATAAAGAGGAACTACAGAGATTCCTGGGAGTAATGACTTACCTCAGCCCCTATGTACCACATTACTCAGCTCAGTCACAAAGACTTCGAGATCTGGTCAAGGAAGATGTGCCCTTCCAATGGGAAGAAGATCATGAATCCACCTATCAACACCTGAAACGCCAAATAGCACCATCAAGCACGCTGTCTTACTATGACCCAACTCGACCCGTGACTCTTGAAGTCGATGCATCGCAAAAAGGCCTCGGGGCGGCCCTCATCCAAGACGGGAAGGTAATAGCCTTCGCCAGCAAAGCCCTGACACCAACGCAGGCAAATTACAGCAATATCGAGTGAGAGGCCCTTGGACTAGTACACGGCGTGCAACGATTTCATACCTACCTATACGGAAGAGACTTTGAAGTTGTCACTGACCACAAACCCCTCACTAATATCTGGGAGAAGCCACTGATCAGTGCCCCACCTAGACTACAACGTCTCTTCTTGAAACTGCAGGGGTATGACATGAGGGTCAAGTACAAGGAAGGACGAACCCTTGTACTCTCCGACGCCCTATCACGCCTTCCTAACCCACAAAATGACAAGGAAATCCCTTTGGATACACGAGTGGACGGACTGGAACTAGATGACATCGACGTGATATCAGTTGCACTCATAAAATTTGGTCCCCAGATTTTGGAAGAGGTCCGCCATAGGTCTGACACCGACCCAGTGCTGCGCACTCTCAAGCATACTATCATCGAGGGTTGGCCTACCTCAGTAAAAGGCTGTCACCCCGATATCCGCCAGTTTTTCTCATACAGAGAATGCCTTGCCGTGGAAGACGGAGTCATATTCAAAGGGCGACAAGTTATCATCCCCAAAGAGGTCAGAGGCCGGATACTGGACCAGCTCCACCGGTCCCACCAAGGGATCACAAAAACACAAGCCCTGGCACGGGAGTGTGTATTCTGGCCCAACATTGCAAAGGATATAGAGGACAAGGTCAGGGCATGTGACATATGCCAGAAGTACCAGCCCCAACAAAGTCCTAGTGAAACCACACATCATGACATTCCCCCAATGCCCTGGTTCAAAGTCGCTTCGGACATCTTCCAAATTGGCCACAAGACATATCTGATCACAACTGATTATTTCACAAAATTCCCGATAGTCACCGAACTAAAAAACCTGTCATCTGAAAGTGTGGCCAACCACCTCAAATTCCTGTGTTCGCTGTTCGGATGCCCCAAAGCCCTGGTCTCAGACAACGGACCTCAATACACAGGAGCAGCCATGAGGGACTTCACAAAAGCCTGGGGTATTGAGCACATCACATCAAGCCCACATTACCCTCAGTCCAATGGCCTCGCGGAGCGCGCAGTTGGAACATGCAAGGCGATTATCAAAAAATGCCTTGAGACAGGCGGTGATATGCATACTGCATTACTCCACTTACGGGCCACCCCGATCGACAATAAGACAACCAGCCCCGCAGAGCTCATGTTTGGTCGCAATGTGACCACTGACCTACCAGGCAGATACGAACCACATCTCGCACACATCACGACCCGCAACCACCTCCAGGACCGCCTAGGACCAAATCGGACACAACGGCACTTCACAGACCTCCAACCCGAACAACCAGTCCGAATATTCGACAAGGCCTGCCACACATGGGTGCCAGGCAGAGTGGTACGTAAGTCAGAAGAACCCCAATCATATATTGTGGAAACCCAAAACGGAGCGTTCCTCAGGAGGAACCGGTCCCACATCCGTCCGACACCGCTCGCGACAAACACAGAACCGCCCAACACCCGGCAGCAGGCTCCAACATCATCAGCACTGTTATGTATTATTGTAATGTACTATATTGTTTCAAGTGTTGCAGGTATTGCGCAACATTGCATCATATTGCATGAATAAGACATGTTATGCTTTATACATAAGAGTAATGATTTGTTTTGGTATTAGGATTCAAACATTTGTTGATTACCTCAGATAAGATGAGATTCTTTATGATTTGTACTGGAGTAGGATTTAAGTCTTTTCAGAGCGATGCTCTTTTGTTTAGCAATGTTTTGGTTTATGAGATTTGTGTAAGACGCTCCATCTGCACTTGGGAGTCAGCTGTCACAGAGTAAAGTTTATAATGTAGTCTTTTATACATTAAACGTATTTTTATAATACCAATGTATTATTACCCATCAAGCCACATTCGACGACGTCAGATGGGATCAGCTGAGAAATAATTACTAACAATTCTTCATCTATGTTCCAGGTAATTTTTATGGTTAATAGAACTTCCTACCTAAGCATCAATATCTTACATTTGGCGACGAGGATGGGATCAGCTGAGAAATAATTACTAACAATTCTTCATCTATGTTCCAGGTAATTATTATGGTTAATAGAACTTCCTACCTAAGCATCAATATCTTACATTTGGCGACGTTTGAGGACGACGGACAAGCAGGGAGAAGCAAGCAGGGAGAAGCATTGGAGCCTATGCACAAGGATGGCCAGCACAAGAGAAGGTCTTTGTACATCAGGGGACAAGAGTAAAATCGCTCAATGAAGATTTTACCAGCAGCAGAATAGGAATTTCATCAAATACACAAAAGAGTGAAATTTAAAGTTGGGTAGGTAGGAAGTACACTTGTGACTGCAGAACAGTAACTTAACCTACCACAGTTATTAAGGTAAGCAAACAAAATGCCTTTTAATATAGAACCCCCTCAAGCTTTCAGCGTCACTGCTGAGCCTAATTCTGTTGCAACACGATGGCAACAGTGGTGTGAGGAATTTAAGATTTATTTAGAAGCATTAGGGAACATGAAGGATGCACAAAAGAAGGCATTATTACTTCATACAGCAGGTAGGGAAGTTCGGGAAGTGTTTAAGACTTTGCAGCCTACAGATGACACAAGTGAAGCTGCAATTAAGGCTCTTACCACATATTTTGCTCCTCAGGTCAATAAATATTTTGAAAGATACCATTTTTCAGCGCAAGCTTATCAGAAAGAAAATGAAAGTTTAGATGCCTTTGTGACTAGACTAAAGAATTTAGCCGTTTCATGTGAATTTCTAGAGTTAGAGAATGTTATCATAGATCAAGTAATTGCACATTGCACATCAGAAGAGCTAAGAAAGAAATTATTGCAAGATAAAGATTTAACATTAGAAAAGGTATTGATAACAGGCAGAGCTTTAGAAACATCAAATAGGGAAAGTCACATAATAGGTAGTTCTACAAGCAATAGAATGGAAAATTCTAAAATTAATACAGTAGGTTCTAAGTGGAAAACCAATGAGAATCAGAGAAGGAATATGTCAAAGCCTAGTCATAGAAAAGTGCCTAACACTAATGTTCATAAATATCAGAATCGGGCTTATACACAGAAACAACAGGAAAAACCCAAGTGTTTTAGGTGTGGTAAAACTGATCATCTTGCCTACGAAGCAAAGAAATGCCCTGCTACTGGACAGACATGCCAGAATTGCAGAAAGCTGGGTCATTTTGCAACTGCTTGTAGATTCCCTAAACAGTACGCAAAGAAAATAAATGCTACAGTTGATACTATGGGTCAAGAGAATAATGAGGAAAATGTTCATGATAATCAGGTTAGTTCAGAAACTGATTTTGCATTTCACATAAACTCAGTCAACAAAGGTGCAAAGAAACATATCATGGTAGAAGTAATCATCAATGGTAAACCAATTTTGATGCAAGTTGACACAGCAGCCGATGTATCAATTATGTCTGAGAAAATGGCTAAAAGCATTCCTAATTTGTTATTAGAAGGTACAAATAGTTTTGAAAAGTTATAATGGTTTTGATATTCAGGTAATAGGTGCTTCGAACGTAGAAGTACAGTACAAAGAACAGAAATTAGAGAGAATGCCATTAACAGTAGTAAAAGGTAAAGGACAAAAATTGCTAGGTTTAGATTGGCTACAGTATTTGAAATTAGATTGGCCTAGTATTTTGAAGGTTATAGGTAGACAAGATGAACACAAAAATGAAATGTCTGTGGATAATATCATATCAGTTTCAAGATGTATGTGAAGATAAAATAGGTACAGTAAAGAACGCAAAGGCAATTTTAGTTTTGAAACCTGACAGTTCTCCTAGATTTTTTGCTCCGAGACCAGTACCGTATGCATTGAAAAGTGCAGTTGAAACAGAAATAAGGAGATTAGAGAGTGAAGGTTCTTGGGAAAAGGTTACATATTCCGATTGGGCTACACCATTAGTTCCTATTGTGAAGGAAAGTGGACAGGTTAGGTTATGTGGATATTACAAAGTAACGTTAAATCCACAACTGCAAGTAGCTCAACATCCCTTACCAAATCCGAAAGACATGTTTGCAACTATGTCAGGATGCAGTGTTTTTTCTAAATTAGATTTAAGACAAGCATTTCAACAGCTTCCCATGGATGAAACTTCACAAAAATTATGTACAGTAAATACATCCTTAGGTTTGTTTAGGCCAAAGAGATTACCTTATGGAGTTGCAAGTAGTCCAGCTATATGGCAACAAACTATGGATAAGATTTTTTCAGGAATGCAAGGAGTATTCATTTTTATAGATATTTTAATTGCGGGTAAAGACACAAGAGAACATAGAGAAAGATTGCGAACAGTTCTGAAGAAGTTGAAGGAACATAATATTAGAGTAAATAAGAACAAATGTATTTTAGAAGTTGATTCAGTGGAATACTTAGGTTTTGTAATTAATGGCAAGGGTATTCACAAAACTAAAGAGAAGATTGAAGCTGTACAATCAACAAAAGTGCCAGAAAATGTTAAGGAATTACAATCATTTCTAGGTTTAGTAACATTTTATGGGAATTTCATTCAGAATTTGTCTACAATTGCACATCCATTGTATAATCTGTTGAATAAGGGTGTAGAATGGAAGTGGACAAAAGAGTGTCAGGAATCTTTTGAAAGAATCAAGCAGGAAATAACATCACCTACATTCTTATTACATTATCAAATGGATTTACCAGTTAAATTAGTATGTGATGCATCAAACATAGGTCTAGGTGCAGTATTATCTCATGTGATGCCAGATGGAACAGAAAAACCAATTGCATTCACTTCTAGAGTATTGAACAAGGCAGAAAGGAATTACTCTCAAATAGAAAAGGAAGGTTTAGCATTAGTTTATGGAGTTAAAAAATTCCATATGTATCTTTATGGTAGGAAAAAGTTCACACTTGTTACAGATCATAAACCTTTATTAGCAATATTGGGTCCAAAAGCAAGTTTACCTACGTTGGTAGCTGCAAGACTGCAACGTTGGGCAGTTACGTTAGCAGCGTACCACTATGATATAGAATACCGTCCAACATCAAATATGGGTAATGCAGATGCTTTATCCAGATTACCCGTAGACAAAGCTCCAGAAGAGTATGATGACAGTGTTCTATTAATTTCTGTATATAATGTACCAATAACTGCAAAAGATGTAGCACACAGTACCAAGCAAGACCCAGTACTTAGTAAGGTTTTGGAGAGTTTAATGACAGGTAGGGACTTAAGTGGAAAGGAGGAAAATTGTAAACTGTATAAGGATATATGGTATGAACTGAGTGTGACACAAGGAATAGTGATGAGAGGTTCCAGGGTAGTTATTCCTAATACACTGAGAAATAAGGTTTTGTCTGAAATACATGCTGATCACCAAGGTATTGTAAGATCAAAGTCAATTGCGAGAACTTTTGTATGGTGGCCAGGTGTAGATAAAGATGTGGAATGTTATATAAAGAATTGTATGAATTGTGTTATGCAACAAAACAATCCTCAATTTGCTAGAATGCACCCGTGGGAGTTACCCAGGTATCCATGGCAAAGAGTGCATATAGATTTTGCAGGTCCTTTTTTGAATTATTTGTTTTTGATAGTAGTAGATGCTTACAGTAAGTGGCCAGAAATTATCCCAATGAAGACGACAACGTCTTACGCCACAATAAAAGAGTTAATGCAAATTTTTTCAACGCATGGTATTCCAGAAAGAATTGTTACAGATAATGGTCCACAGTTTACCTCACAAGAGTTTAAAGAATTTTGTAATGTCAATGGTATAAAGCATACATTTTCAGCTACATATCATCCATCCACTAATGGAGAGGCTGAAAGATTTGTTCAAACGTTTAAACACAATATGAAGTGTAGAAAAGCAAATTCAGGTAATATATTTTTGCATGTGTCAAAATTTTTATTGTCTTATAGAACAACGCCGCACAGCACAACAGGCGTGGCACCCTCAAATTTGTAAATGGGGAGGAGGATAAGGTGTAAGTTAGATTTGTTGTATCCAAGTTTGCAAAGTGATTTAGAAGATAAAGGGTATAAACAAGTAGCAAAGCTTCCTAATGTAAGACATTTTTTACCTTTGTCTGATGTCATGGTAAGATCGTACAACACTCCAGAGAAGTGGGTACCAGGAGAGATTGTAAGAGAGATAGGAAATTTACATTATGATGTTCGTGTTGGTGATAATGTTGTAAAACGTCATGTTGATCAATTACAGCCGTTAAACAGAAAGACAGTAGAGCATATGAATGTTAGAGATGAGAAACTTGAAGAAGTAGTTAGATCAAATGAGTCAAGTATTAACCAAGATGGTCCAACATCCAATGTAGATTCAGAACCAATTCAAGTACCAGTACAAGATGAGGTTAAAGTGCTTCCTAATAGGATTAACAGAGGAAAGCCCCCTGAGAGATTAGATTTATGAAGATTTTTACAATGTCAAGTTAAGGGGGAGGAGACTGTTATGTATTATTGTAATGTACTATATTGTTTCAAGTGTTGCAGGTATTGCGCAACATTGCATCATATTGCATGAATAAGACATGTTATGCTTTATACATAAGAGTAATGATTTGTTTTGGTATTAGGATTCAAACATTTGTTGATTACCTCAGATAAGATGAGATTCTTTATGATTTGTACTGGAGTAGGATTTAAGTCTTTTCAGAGTGATGCTCTTTTGTTTAGCAATGTTTTGGTTTATGAGATTTGTGTAAGACGCTCCATCTGCACTTGGGAGTCAGCTGTCACAGAGTAAAGTTTATAATGTAGTCTTTTATACATTAAACGTATTTTTGTAATACCAACGTATTATTACCCATCAAGCCACATTCGACGACGTCAGATGGGATCAGCTGAGAAATAATTACTAACAATTCTTCATCTATGTTCCAGGTAATTATTATGGTTAATAGAACTTCCTACCTAAGCATCAATATCTTACAAGCACAGCCTCCACCACGACCCGCCGATATATCGCTGCCGCCACCTAGTGAGACCGAAATAACCCACCAAAGACCCGCAACTAGTGATAGCACTACAGACCCGACAGCGGTGTATACCAAGTCAGGCCGGCTGGGGAAAACCCCATCCAGATATATTGAAAGTAACGCGGTCACATACCGTAAATTCCCATAAAGTGTTAAGTTAAATAATAATATACAACTCCCACCCCCCTCGTTTCATGATCGAAAATTCTGAGAGGTCGTTACCAGAGTTTGAAACTCAAGAAAAGTTATCAGTCTCAGGACTGATAAGTGATCCAGAATAATGAATTTTATTTGAAAATTTACGAGTCTCGGACTGGAGAACAGGCTCCATTTCGAACACTCGTTACATGTGTATCAGGTTTCCATTTTGTTTCAATATATTTTGGGTGTTGTTCTTTGCATCAAAAAAAAAAAAAAAAAAAAAAAAAAAAATTATAATTTGCCATTTATTTTCATAATTATGACTACCCTGCTGTAACCAACACTATTCGGACCAAAGTCTGCAAAGATGATAGCTATTATGTTTATATTACTATCCACAATCACAAATTGTACTATGCATGTTTATTGTGAAGGGATGAAAACAATGGAATACGTTTGAATATGGAACTTTCATCATTTATTTCTTTGTACTTTATATGCCAGATTAGTTATTATGTGGAATCAATTCTTTGTATGTGATAAGGGGGATGTGGTATCATGTAGTCCCATGTAGCTATGAATAAAGGGCAGTCTCTACCCAGCACCCAAGCCATCAAGACCTGTCTTTTAATCACTGCAACCTCTTGCATATTATATCAGATCTTG